>NC_052331.1:41954108-42001608 GCF_016432855.1 Salvelinus namaycush | reverse complement strand
GTAGTTTAAGTATAACATGTCTGTCTTCAGACTGTAGAGCCGTTGTTAGTGAAGCCTCCCCCCGGACCACAGTTTTTTCAAACTCTATCAGAAAACTGAAGAAGGATGGGGGGACAGCCTCTATTTTTACTAATGCTCTCAGCTGTAAGGGCATTTCCTTTGAGCATTTTTGTTTATTTTTTTCACCTTTATTTAACCAGGTAGGCTAGTTGAGAACAAGTTCTCATTTACAACTGCGACCTGGCCAAGATAAAGCAAAGCAGTGCGACAAAAACAACAACACAGAGTTACACATGGGATAAACAAACGGACAGTCAATAACACAATAGAAAAATCTATGTACAGAGTGTGCAAATAAAGGAAGATTAGGGAGGTAAATGCAATAAATAGTAAATAGTGGCGAAATAATTACAATTTAGCATTAACACTGTTGTGATAGATGTGCAGATGATGATGTGCAAGTAGAGATATTGGGTGCAAAAGAGCAAAAAACTAAATAACAATATGGGGATGAGGTAGTTGGGTGGGATATTTACAGACTGGCTGTGTACAGGTACAGTGATGGGTAAGCTGCTCTGACAGCTGATGCTTAAAGTTAGTGAGGAAGTTAGTGAGGGAGATATAAGACTCCAGCTTCAGTGATTTTTGCAATTCGTTCCAATAATTGGCAGCAGAGAACTTGAAGGAAAGACAGCCAAAGCAGATGTTGGCTTTGGGGATGGCCAGTGAAATATACCTGCTGGAGCGCGTGCTACGGGTGGGTGTTGCTATGGTGACCAGTGAGCTAAGATAAGGCGGGGCTTTACCTAGCAAAGACTTATAGATGACCTGGAGACAGTGGGTTTGGCGACGAATATGTAGCGAGGGCCAGCAAACGAGAGCATACAAGTCGCAGTGCTGGGTAGTATATGGGGCTTTGGTGACAAAACGGATGGCACTGTGATAGACTACATCCAATTTGCTGAGTAGAGTGTTGGAGGCTATTTTGTAAATGACATCGCCGAAGTCGAGTATTGGTAGGATAGTCAGTTTTACAAGGGTATGTTTGGCAGCATGAGTGAAGGAGGCTTTGTTGAGAAATATGCCGATTGTAGATTTAATTTTGGATTGGAGATACTTAATGTGCCTCTGGAATGAGAGATTGCAGTCTAACCAGACACCTAGGTATTTGTAGTTGTCCACGTATTCTAAGTCAGATTCATCCAGAGTAGTGATGCTAGTTGGGCGGGCGGGTGCGGGCAGCAATTGGTTGAGGAGCATGCATTAAGTTTCATAGCATTTAAGAGCAGTCGGAGGCCACGGAAGGAGTGTTGTATGGCATTTAAGCTCGATTGGAGGTTTGTTAACACAGTGTCCAAAGAAGGGCCAGATGTATACAGAATGCTCAGAGGTGGATCAGCTTAGAGGTGGATCAGGGAATCACCCGCAGCAAGAGCGACATCATTGATATATACAGAGAAAAGAGTCGGCCCGAGAATTGAACCCTGTGCTACCCCCACGGAGACTGCCAGAGGTCCAGACAACAGGCCCTCCGATTTGACACTGAACTCTATCTGAGAAGTAGTTGGTGAACTAGACAAGGCAGTCATTTGAGAAACCAAGGGCCGGAGTCACTCCGGCGCTGCCGGAGTCTCCCGTCTATTCGGGGCTCGCTGTAAGGGTCCCCGGTCCGAGGTCGGCGGCAATGGTCGCCGCTCCAAAGGCGCCACCTAAGTGGTCCAAGACTATGGTGGAGTGGGGTCTACGTCCCGCACCAGAGCCGCCACTGCGGTGAAATTCCCACCCAGATCCTCCTCTATAGGTTCAGGTTTTGCGGCCGGAGTACGCACCTTGAGGGGGGGGGGGGGGGGGGGTACTGTCACGTTCTGACCATAGTTCCTTTTTTATGTCTTTATTTTGGTTTGGTCAGGGCGTGAGTTGGGGTGGGCATTCTATGTTGTTTTTCTATGTTTTCCATTTCTGTGTTTGGCCTGGTATGGTTCTCAATCAGAGGCAGCTGTCGACTGTTGTCTCTGATTGAGAATCATACTTAGGTAGCCTGTTTTCCCCATTTTGGTTGTGGGTGATTGTTTTCTGTTTTGTACATATTCCTTACAGAACTGTTTCGTTTTCGTTCTCGCTCTTTATTATTTTTGTCATTTCAGTGTTCAGTTTATTTTGTTTATTAAAATGAACACTTACCACGCTGCACCTTGGTCCTCTTCTCCTTCACCAGATGAAAACCTTTACACAGTGGGTACAACATCTCCAATGCACTTCTTTATAAACTCACTCACAGAGCCAGCGTATAGATCGATGTTGTTCTTCGAGGCTGACTGGATCATATCCCAGTCCACGTGATCAAAACAATCTTGAATCATGGATTCCGATTGGTCTGACCTGTGTTGAATGGTTCTAGTCACTGGTACATCCTGTTTGAGTTTCTGCCTATATGACGGTAGGAGCAAGATGGCGTCGTGGTCGGATTTGCCGAAGGGAGGGCGGGGGAGGAGTTGGTATGCATCGCAGAAGGTAGAGTAGCAGTGATTGAGTGTATTACCCCCACGCGTACTGCAATCAATATGCTGATAGAATTTAGGTAGCCTTGTTCTCAAATTTGCTTTGTTAAAATCCCCAGCTACAATAAATGCAGCCTCAGGATATATGGTTTCCAGTTTACTTAGAGTCCAGTGAAGTTCCTTGAGGGCCGTCGTGGTGTCTCTTTGAGGGGGAATGTACACAGCTGTGATGATAACTGACAAGAATTCTCGGTCGGGTGAGCAGAAGGACTTGAGTTCCTGTATGTTGTTATGATTACACCATGAGTCATTAATCATGAAGCATACACCCCTGCCCTTCCTCTTCCCAGAGAGGTGTTTATCTCTGTCGGCGCGATGCATGAAGAAGCCCGGTGGCTGAACCGACTCTGACAACATATCCCGAGAGAGCCATGTTTCCATGAAACAGAGAATGTTACATTCTCTGAAGTCTCTCTGGAAGGCAACCCTTGCTCGAATAGTAGTAGTAATAGTAGTTATAGTAGTAATAGTAGAAGTAGTAGTGACAGTAGTAGTAGTAGTAGTAGTAGTGGCAGCCACAGCAGTAGTAGTAGTGACAGTAGTAGTAGTAGTAGTAGCAGTGGCAGTAGTAGGAGTAGTAGTAGTACCAGTAGTAGTAGTAGCAGTAGTAGTAGTAGTGACAGTAGTAGTAGTAGTAGTAGTAGCAGCAGCAGCAGCATTAGTAGTAGCAGCAGCAGCACCATTAGTAGTAGCAGCAACATATTTAGATGTGGAAGTAGTAGCAGCAGTAGTGGTAAGGATGTAGTAGTACCTGTAGTAACAGCAGTAGTAGCAGTCGTGCTAGTATCAGTAGTAGTAGATGCAGCAATAATAGTAGTAGATGCAGTAGTAGTAGTAGTAGTAGATGAAGCGGAAGTAGTAGTAGTATATTTAGCAGCAGCAGTAGTAGTAGATTTAGCAGCGGCAGTAGTAGTAGTAGTAGTAGTAGTAGTAGATGCAGCAGCAGCAGTAGTAGTAGTTGAAGCAGTAGTAGTAGTAGTAGTAGTATATTTAGCAGCAGTAGTAGTAGATTTAGCAGCGGCAGTAGTAGTAGTAGATGTGGCAGTAGTAATGGTAGTAGTAGGTGATGTAGCAATAGTAGTAGTAGTACTAGTAGTAATACAAGCAGTAGTGGTAGTTAAGATGGCATTGGAGAAGAGTGTTTTTTGTTCGTTAATTTGCATTATTTGTAACTTATTTTGTAACTTATTTTGTACATAATGTTGCCACTACCGTCTCTTATGACCGAAAATAACTTCTGGACATCAGGACTGCGATTACTCACCACGGACTGGCAGAATCCTTTTTTTCCTTTAACGAGTCTGACGAGCCCGACGTGAATGATATACTGCTCTCCCGGGAACAGACCCAGATCCCCGTGATTTGCGTGAAGAGAAGGCGGAGAAAAAGGGGCCAAAGGGCGGGCTGCCTTCTGAGAATTTGTAGGCGATCGAATAAACCCCCAATTCCTTCCATTCTGCTAGCAAACGTGCAATCTTTGGAAAATAAAATAGACGACCTACGCGGAAGATTAAACTCCCAACGGGGCATTCAAAACTGTAATATCTTCACGGAATCGTGGCTGAACGACGACTATATCAACATACAGCTGGCTGGTTATACGCTGTACTGGCAGGATAGAACAGCGGCGTCTGGTAAGACAAGGGGTGGCAGACTATGTATTTGTGTAAATAACAGCTGGTGCACGATATCTAAGGAAGATTCTAGCTATTGCTCGCCTGAGGTAGAGTTTCTTATGATAAGCTGTAGACTATCTACCTAGAGAGTTTTCATCTGTATTGTTTGTAGCTGTTTACATATCACCACAGTCAGAGACTGGCACTAAGACAGCATTGAATGAGCTGTATTCCGCCATAAGCAAACAAGAAAACGCTCACCCAGAGGCGGCGCTCCTAGGAGCCGGGACTTTAATGCAGGAAACTTAAATTTGTTTTACCTCATTTCTATCAGCATGTTAAATGTACAACCAGAAGGAAAAAACCCCGGACCACCTTTAGTCCACACACAGAGATGCATACAAAGCTCTCCCTCGCCCTCCATTTGGCAAATCTGACCATAATTCTATCCTCCTAATTCCTGCTTACAAGCAAAAATTAAAGCAGGAAGCACCAGTGACTCGATCAATACGGAAGTGGTCAGATGAAGCAGATGCTAAGCTACAGGACTGTATTGCTAGCACAGACTGGAATATGTTCTGGAATTCATCAGATGGCATTGAGGAGTACACCACATCAGTCATTGGCTTCATCAATAAGTGCATCGATGATGTCGTCCCCACAGTGACCTTACGTACATACCACAACCAGAAACCATGGATTACAGGCAACATCCGCACTGAGCTAATGGCTAGAGCTGCCGCTTTCAAGGAGCGGGAGTCTAACCTGGAAGCTTATAAGAAATCCTGCTATGCCCTCCGACGAACCATCGAACAGGCAAAGCGTCAATTTAGGATCAAGATCGAATCGTACTACACCGGCTCTGATGCTTGTTGGATGTGGCAGGGCTTGCAAACCATTACAGACTACAAAGGGAAGCACACCCGAGAGCTGACCAGTGACACGAGCCTACCAGACAAGCTAAACTACTTCTATGCTCGCTTAGAGGCAAATAACACTGAAACACGCATGAAAGCACCAGCTGTTCCGGAAGACTGTACTGCGAGCATGCGCTGACCAACTGGCAAGTGTCTTCACTGACATTTTCAATCTCTCCCTGTCCGAGTCTGTAATACTAACATATTTTAAGCAGATCACCATAGTCCATGTGCCCAATAACACTAAGGTAACCTGCCTAAATGACTACCGACCCGTAGCACTCACGTCTGAAGCCATTAATTGCTTTGAATGGCTGGTCATGGCTCACATCAACACCATTATCCAAGAAACCCTAGACCCACTCTAATTTGTATACCGCCCGAACAGATCCACAGATGATGCAATCTCTATTGCACTCCACACAGCCCTTTCTCACCTGGACAAAAGGAACACCTACGTGAGAATGCTGTTCATTGACTACAACTCAGCGTTCATCACCATAGTGCCCTCAAAGCTCATCAATAAGCTAAGGACCCTGGGACTACACACCTCCCTCTGCAACTGGATCCTGGACTTCCTGACGGACCGCCCCCAGGTGGTAAGGGTAGGTAACAACATATCCGCCACGCTGATCCTCAACACAGGAGCCCCTCAGGGGTGTGTGCTTGGGCCCTCCTGTACTCCCTGTTCACTCATGACTGCGTGGCCAGGCACGACTCCAACACCATCATTAAGTTTGCCTATAGCACAACAGTGGTAGGCCTGATCACTGACAATGACGAAACAGCCTATAGGGAGGAGGTCAGAGACCTGGCAGTATGGTGCCAGGACAACAACCTCTCCCTCAACCTGATCAAGACAAAGGAGATGATTGTGGACTACAGGAAAAGGAGGACCGAGCACGCCCCCATTCTCATCCACGGGGCTGCAGTGGAGCAGGTTGATAGATTCAAGTTCCTTGGTGTCCACATCACCAACAAACTAACATGGTCCAAGCACACCAAGACAGTCGTGAAGAGGGCACAACAAAACATATTCCCCCTCAGGAGACTGAACAGATTTGGCATGGGTCCTCAGATCCTCTACAATAGACTGACGAGTTTCAGAAGAAAGTACTTTGTTTCTGGCCATTTTGAGCCTGTAATTGAACCCACAAATGCTGATGCTCCAGATACTCAACTAGCCTAAAGAAGGCCAGTTTTACTGATTCTTTAATCAGAACAACAGTTTTCAGCTGTGCTAACATAATTGCAAAAGGGTTTTCTAATGATCAATTAGCCATTTAAAATGATAAATGTTTGCCCTACAGCCATTTCTGCTGAATCAAAAGAATTTGTAAAAAACAGATTTCGACAGAAATATGGCTGAGACGCAAAGATAATTCAAGGAGAGGGGGTACAAAAATGGTCAGATTAATTCTGCCATTGAGAAAATTCTAAACAAAACGAGACATGACCTTTTCAAGATCAGTCTCGCAAAAATTAGCATTCTTGCGTTTTAACTACCCGCTATTCAAAGTGCTCTGAACAAATTTAGGTAATAGTTCACAAGCATAGGCAAATTCTAAGATCCGATGATAGTATCAGTAATGTGTTTTCGGACCTTCTCTTGGTCGTATTTTTGCGGGACAGAAATCACAGAGATCAATTGGTAAACTCTGATTAACCACCCCAAGATATCCCTGCACAACGTCTATTTGCGCCCCTACTGGATGGAAACTACAAGTGTAATGGCTGTGCTCAATGCAATGGCACTTATAAATGTAGATCCTTCAAACACCCCCAAACAGGGAAATCGATCCCAATCAAAGGTGTTATCACGTGCTCCACTAAGGCAGTTATTTATCTTATAACTTGTCCTAGTATTAAAAATTATGTGGGTAAAATAAAGAGCGAATTAAAAGTGCGTATCTCGGAGCATCGTAGCACCATTGTAGCACCAAAAACCCGATTTACCCAGTTGTGGCCCACTTTTTGGAATAAAACCACTCGATTTTGACTCTACGTTATATTGGCATCGATCACCCTCCCTTGGAGAGGGGGTGGCCGCGACAATTTATTGTTAAAACGAGAGGCTGACTGGATTTTTAATTTAAAGACCCTTACTCCCTTCGGTCTCAACGTAGACTTTGATCTGAAGCCATTCTTGTGATTTTGCCGTTGTATATGTTTTGTAGGCTAATGTAGCCAAATGGTATCTAAGATCGTACGCTATCCATTTATATTTTTTGTATGCTATTTTAATAGATGAGAATTAACCAATGATGTCAGGCTACACCCATCCATGATTACAGACACCTGTGTGTATCTTTTGACAGTATATAAATGAGTCATCCTGCAGTGTTTTTCATTATACCCTGATGAAGACAGTGTGTCTGTCAAAACGTTGGACATAAATATTTTTGCATCTGAGTTCCTAGGGTCCACTCCGCTAGCCAGCACCTCGCCTAAATAGGTGTGCGTTTCTTTCGCCTCTAGATTAAATTTGTATTAACTAACACAACGTTCCATTGGAACACAGGAGTGATGGTTGCTGATAATGGGCCTCTGTACGCCTATGTAGATATTCCATAAAAAATCTGCCGTTTCCAGCTACAATAGTCATTTACAACATTAACAATGTCTACACAGTATTTCTGATCAATTTGGTGTTATTTTAATGGACAAAAAAATTTGCTTTTCTTTTAAAAAAACAAGGACATTTCTAAATGACCCCAAACTTTTAAACAGTAGTGTACATATTACCTCGACTAACCGGTGCCCCCGCACATTGACTCTGTATCGGTACCCCCTGTATATAACCTCATTACTAACCAGTGCCCCCACACATGGACTCTGTACCCCCTGTATATAGTCTCATTACTAACCGGTGCCCCCACACATTGACTCTGTACCGGTACCCCCTGTATATAGTCTCATTACTAACCGGTGCCCGTGCACATTGACTCTGTACCGGTACCCCCCTGTATATGGCCTCATTACTAACCGGTGCCCCCTCACATTGACTCTGTATCGGTAACCCCTGTATATAGCCTCATTACTAACCGGTGCCCGTGCACATTGACTCTGTACCGGTACCCCCTGTATATAGTCTCATTACTAACTGGTGCCCGTGCACATTGACTCTGTATCGGTAACCCCTGTATATAGCCTCATTACTAACCGGTGCCCGTGCACATTGACTCTGTACCGGTACCCCCTGTATATAGTCTCATTACTAACCGGTGCCCCCTCATATTGACTCTGTACCGGTAACCCCCTGTATATGGCCTCATTACTAACCGGTGTCACCACACATGGACTCTGTACCCCCTGTATATAACCTCCTTACTAACCGGTGCCCCCACACATGGACTCTGTACCCCCTGTATATAGCCTCATTACTAACCGGTGTCCCCACACATTGACTCTGTACCCCCTGTATATAGTCTCATTACTAACCGGTGCCCCCGCACATTGACTCTGTACCCCCTGTATATAGTCTCATTACTAACCGGTGCCCCCACACATGGACTCTGTACCAGTAACCCCTGTATATAGTCTCATTACTAACCGGTGTCCCCACACATTGACTCTGTACCAGTAACCCCTGTATATAGTCTCATTACTAACCGGTGCCCCCACACATTGACTCTGTACCCCCTGTATATAGTCTCAATACTAACCGGTGCCCCCACACATTGACTCTGTACCCCCTGTATATAGTCTCATTACTAACCGGTGCCCCCGCACATTGACTCTGTACCCCCTGTATATAGTCTCATTACTAACCGGTGCCCCCACACATGGACTCTGTACCCCCTGTATATAGTCTCATTACTAACCGGTGCCCCCACACATGGACTCTGTACCCCCTGTATATAGTCTCATTACTAACCGGTGTCCCCGCACATTGACTCTGTACCCCCTGTATATAGTCTCATTACTAACCGGTGCCCCCACACATGGACTCTGTACCCCCTGTATATAGTCTCATTACTAACCGGTGCCCCCACACATGGACTCTGTACCCCCTGTATATAGCCTCATTACTAACCGGTGCTCCCGCACATTGATGCTTTACCGGTACCCCCCTGTATATAGTCTCATTACTAACCGGTGCCCCCTCACATTGACTCTGTACCGGTAACCCCCTGTATATGGCCTCATTACTAACCGGTGCCCCCTCACATTGACTCTGTACCGGTAACCCCCTGTATATAACCTCATTACTAACCGGTGTCCCCACACATTGACTCTGTACCGGTAACCCCCTGTATATAGTCTCATTACTAACAGGTGCCCCCTCACATTGACTCTGTACCGGTAACCCCCTGTATATAACCTCATTACTAACCGGTGTCCCCACACATTGACTCTGTACCGGTAACCCCCTGTATATAGTCTCATTACTAACCGGTGCCCTCACACATGGACTCTGTACCCCCTGTATATAGTCTCATTACTAACCGGTGTCCCCACACATGGACTCTGTACCCCCTGTATATAGTCTCATTACTAACCGGTGCCCCCACACATGGACTCTGTACCCCCTGTATATAGTCTCATTACTAACCGGTGCCCCCACACATGGACTCTGTACCCCCTGTATATAGTCTCATTACTAACCGGTGCCCCCACACATTGACTCTGTACCGGTACCCCCTGTATATAGTCTCATTACTAACCGGTGCCCCCACACATTGACTCTGTACCCCCTGTATATAGTCTCATTACTAACCGGTGCCCCCACACATTGACTCTGTACCCCCTGTATATAGTCTCATTACTAACCGGTGCCCCCACACATGGACTCTGTACCCCCTGTATATAGTCTCATTACTAACCGGTGTCCCCGCACATTGACTCTGTACCCCCTGTATATAGTCTCATTACTAACCGGTGCCCCCACACATGGACTCTGTACCCCCTGTATATAGTCTCATTACTAACCGGTGCTCCCGCACATTGATGCTGTACCGGTATCAACCTGTATATAGTCTCACTATTGTTATTTTGCTGCTGCTCTTTAATTACTTGTTACTTTTATTTCTTATTCCTACCCGTATGCTTTTAAACTTTTAAACTTAAACTCCCCGTACCTCTGATACCTCCTTTGTCCCACCTCCCACACATGCGGTGACCTCACCCATTGTGACCAGCATGTCCAGAGATACAACCTCTCTTATCATCACCCAGTGCCTGGGCTTGCCTCTGCTGTACCCGTGCCCCACCATACCCCTGTCTGCACATTATGCCCAGAATCTATTCTACCACGCCCATAAATCTGCTCCTTTTATTCCTTGTCCCCAACGCTCTAGGCGACCAGTTTTGGTAGCCTTTAGCCGCACCCTCATCCTACTACTCCTCTGTTCCTCGGGTGATGTGGAGGTAAACCCAGGCCCTGCATGTCCCCAGGCACCCTCATTTGTTGACTTCTGTGATCGAAAAAGCCTTGGCCTCATGCATGTCAACATCAGAAGCCTCCTCCCTAAGTTTGTCTTACTCACCGCTTTAGCACACTCAGCCAACCCTGATGTCCTTGCCGTGTCTGAATCCTGGCTTAGGAAGGCCACCAAAATTCTGAGATTTCCATACCCAACTATAACACTTTCCGTCAAGATAGAACTGCCAAAGGGGGAGGAGTTGCAATCTACTGCAGAGATAGCCTGCAAAGTTCTGTCATACTTTCCAGGTCTATGCCCAAACAGTTCGAACTTCTAATTTTAAAAATTAATCTCTCCAGAAATAAGTCTCTCACTGTTGCCGCCTGCTACCAACCCCCCTCAGCTCCCAGCTGTGCCCTGGACACCATCTGTGAATTGATCGCCCCCCATCTAGCTTCAGAGTTTGTTCTGTTAGGTGACCTAAACTGGGATATGCTTAACACCCCGGCAGTCCTACAATCTAAGCTAGATGCCCTCAATCTCACACAAATCATCAAGGAACCCACCAGGTACAACCCTAAATCCGTAAACATGGGCACCCTAATAGACATTATCCTGACCAACTTGCCCTCCAAATACACCTCTGCTGTCTTCAATCAAGATCTCAGCGATCACTGCCTCATTGCCTGTATCCGCTACGGGTCCGCGGTCAAACGACCACCCCTCATCACTGTCAAACGCTCCCTAAAACACTTCTGCGAGCAGGCCTTTCTAATCAACCTGGCCCGGGTACCCTGGAAGGATATTGACCTCATCCCGTCAGTTGAGGATGCCTGGTCATTCTTTAAAAGTTACTTCCTCACCATATTAGACAAGCATGCTCCGTTCAAAAAATGCAGAACTAAGAACAGATATAGCCCTTGGTTCACTCCAGACCTGACTGCCCTCGACCAGCACAAAAACATCCTGTGGCGAACTGCAATAGCATCGAAGAGTACCCGCGATATGCAACTGTTCAGGGAAGTCAGGAAAGCAAAGGCCAGCTTTTTCAAGCAGAAATTTGCATCCTGTAGCTCTAACTCCAAAAAGTTCTGGGATACTGTAAAGTCCATGGAGAACAAGAGCACCTCCTCCCAGCTGCCCACTGCACTGAGGCTAGGTAACACGGTCACCACCGATAAATCCGTGATAATCGAAAACTTCAACAAGCATTTCTCAACGGCTGGCCATGCCTTCCTCCTGGCGACTCCAACCTTGGCCAACAGCTCCGCCCCCCCCCGCTGCTACTCGCCCAAGCCTCCCCAGGTTCTCCTTTACCCAAATTCAGATAGCAGATGTTCTGAAAGAGCTGCAAAACCTGGACCCATACAAATCAGCTGGGCTTGACAATCTGGACCCCCTGTTTCTGAAACTGTCCGCCGTCATTGTCGCACCCCCTATTACCAGCCTGTTCAACCTCTCCTTCGTATTATCTGAGATCCCCAAGGATTGGAAAGCTGCCGCGGTCATCCCCCTCTTCAAAGGGGGAGACACCCTGGACCCAAACTGTTACAGACCTATATCCATCCTGCCCTGCCTATCTAAGGTCTTTGAAAGCCAAGTCAACAAACAGATCACTGACCATCTCGAATCCCACCGTACCTTCTCCGCTGTGCAATCCGGTTTCCGAGCCGGTCACGGGTGCACCTCAGCCACGCTCAAGGTACTAAACGATATCATAACCGCTATCGATAAAAGACAGTACTTTGCAGCCGTCTTCATCGACCTGGCCAAGGCTTTCGACTCACCATATTCTTATCGGCAGACTCAGTAGCCTCGGTTTTTCTAATGACTGCCTTGCCTGGTTCACCAACTACTTTGCAGACAGAGTTCAGTGTGTCAAATCGGAGGGCATGTTGTCCGGTCCTCTGGCAGTCTCTATGGGGGTACCACAGGGTTCAATTCTCAGGCCGACTCTTTTCTCTGTATATATCAATGATGTTGCTCTTGCTGCGGGCGATTCCCTGATCCACCTCTACGCAGACGACACCATTCTGTATACTTCTGGCCCTTCCTTGGACACTGTGCTATCTAACCTCCAAACGAGCTTCAATGCCATACAACACTCCTTCCGTGGCCTCCAACTGCTCTTAAACGCTAATAAAACCAAATGTATGCTTTTCAACCGTTCGCTGCCTGCACCCGCACGCACGACTAGCATCACCACCCTGGACGGTTCCGACCTAGAATATGTGGACATCTATAAGTACCTAGGTGTCTGGCTAGACTGCAAACTCTCCTTCCAGACTCATATCAAACATCTCCAATCCAAAATCAAATCTAGAGTCGGCTTTCTATTTCGCAACAAAGCCTCCTTCACTCACGCCGCCAAACTTACCCTAGTAAAACTGACTATCCTTCCGATCCTCGACTTCGGCGATGTCATCTACAAAATAGCTTCCAATACTCTACTCAGCAAACTGGATGCAGTTTATCACGGTCCCATCCGTTTTGTTACTAAAGCACCTTATACGACCCACCACTGCGACCTGTATGCCCTAGTCGGCTGGCCCTCCCTACATGTTCGTCGTCAGACCCACTGGCTCCAGGTCATCTACAAGGCTATGCTAGGTAAAGTGCCGCCTTATCTCAGTTCACTGGTCACGATGGCTACACCCACCCGTAGCACGCGCTCCAGCAGGTGTATCTCACTGATCATCCCTAAAGCCAAAACCTCATTTGGCCGCCTTACCTTCCAGTTCTCTGCTGCCTGCGACTGGAACGAATTGCAAAAATCTCTGAAGTTGGAGACTTTTATCTCCCTCAACAACTTTAAACATCTGCTATCTGAGCAGCTAACCGATCGCTGCAGCTGTACATAGTCCATCGGTATATAGCCCACCCAATTTACCTACCTCACCCCCATACTGCTTTTATTTATTTACTTTTCTGCTCTTTTGCACACCAGTATCTCTACTTGCACATGATCATCTGATGATTTATCACTCCAGTGTTAATCTGCTAAATTGTAATTATTTGATTTATTGCCTACCTCCTCATGCCTTTTGCACACATTGTATATAGATTCTCTTTTTTTCTACCATGTTATTGACTTGTTTATTGTTTACTCCATGTGTAACTCTGTGTTGTTGTCTGTTCACACTGCTATGCTTTATCTTGGCCAGGTCGCAGTTGCAAATGAGAACTTGTTCTCAACTAGCCTACCTGGTTAAATAAAGGTGAAATAAAAAAAATAAAAAAAATATTTTTTTAAAATAACTAGATGTAGCAGCAGTAGTAGTAGATGTAGTAGTAGTAGTAGTAGCAGCAGTAGTATTATATGTAGCAGCAGGAGTAGTATATGTAGCAGTAGTAGTAGATGTAGTAGCAGTATTTGTAGATGTAGTAGTAGTTGAAGTGGTAGTAGCAGTAGTAGTACTAGTAGTAGATGTAGCATCAGTAGTAATAGCAGCAGTAGTAGTACTTGTAATAGTAGCAGTAGTAGTATATGTAGCAGCAGTATTACTTGTATTAATAGCATTAGTAGTTGTTGTAGCAGTAGTAGTAGTTGTAGTAGCAGCAGCAATATTAGCATCAGCAGTATAGTAGATGTATCAGTAGTAGCAATAGTAGATGTAGCATCAGTAGTATATGTAGTATTAGTTGTACTAGTAGTAATAGCAGCAGTAGTAGTAGTAGTAGTAGTAGTTGTGGCAGCAGTAGTAATATTAGTAGTTGTAATAGTAGTAGTAGTAGTTGCAGCAGGAGTAGTTGCAGTAGTAGTAGTTGTAGTAGCAGAATAAATATTATTAGCAGCATTAGTATTAGTAGTAGTAATAGCAGCAGTATTAATAGTAGTTGTAGTAGTACTAGTAGTAATAGTAATAGTAGCAGCAGTAGTAGTAATTGTATCCGCAGTAGTAGTAGCAGTATCAATCAATCAATTAAATGTATTTACAAAGCCCTTTTTTTATCAGCCGATGTCACAAAGTGCTGAACAGAAACCCAGCCTAAAACCCCAAACAGCAAGCAATGCAGGTGTAGAAGCACAGTACCAGTAGCTACCAGCAGGGTTAGAGTGTCAAGGGTCAGGATCAGGCTTATGGCTGTGTACCTGGCCAGAGCTTTGGCAGCTTTCCTGGCCTGGACGTCTCTCCTGATCAGGATGGTCTCCAGGTTGGTTGGACTGGGTATGAACCCCACCACTCCATCCTCTTTCACCGGACGCCCAAGCCACCAGTCACTATTAAACTTCTGTTCAGACAAGGCAGGGAACTGGATTTATTATTAATAATAATAATAATAATACATGGGACTCATTTAGCGCTTTTCAACGACCCAAATGTGCTTTACAAGTGTTAAAAACACAGGAGTCAAAACAAAACATCAGACTAAACAAGACATGAATAAAGAGAGGGGTGGACTCAGAGAAGGAGTGTGATGCATCCCCATAACCATCATCATTATTATCATCACCACCACATTATCACCATCATCATCATCACTATCAGAGAGTTAGGGGTTAAAGGTTAGGGGTTAAGGGTTACACTCTAACCTCTTTGACGTGTAGAAAGTCTCTGGCCTCGAAGGTGACAGCCTGGCCTGGTACTGGGATGTTGTCGTCGTCTGCCGGTATGTAATAGAAGTTACACCGCACAGCAAACGCCACAGGCTTGTACTGGTAACAGGGAAGACAATAGAAGTTACACCGCACAGCAAACGCCACAGGCTTGTACTGGTAACAGGGAAGACAATAGAAGTTACACCGCACAGCAAACGCCACAGGCTTGTACTGGTTAAACAGAGAAGACAACAGACTTGTACTGGTAACAGGGAAGACAACAGACTTGTACTGGTAACAGGGAAGACAACAGACGTACTGGTTAAACAGGGAGGACAATAGACTTGTACTGGTTAAACAGGGAAGACAACAGACTTGTACTGGTAACAGGGAAGACAACAGACTTGTACTGGTTAAACAGGGAAGACAACAGACTTGTACTGGTAACAGGGAAGACAACAGACTTGTACTGGTAACAGGGAAGACAACAGACGTACTGGTTAAACAGGGAAGACAACAGACTTGTACTGGTAACAGGGAAGACAACAGACGTACTGGTTAAACAGGGAAGACAACAGACTTGTACTGGTAACAGGGAAGACAACAGACGTACTGGTTAAACAGGGAAGACAACAGACTTGTACTGGTAACAGGGAAGACAACAGACGTACTGGTAACAGGGAAGACAACAGACTTGTACTGGTTAAACAGGGAAGACAACAGACGTACTGGTTAAACAGGGAAGACAACAGACTTGTACTGGTAACAGGGAAGACAACAGACGTACTGGTTAAACAGGGAGGACAACATGCTTGTACTGGTAACAGGGAAGACAACAGACGTACTGGTTAAACAGGGAAGACAACAGACTTGTACTGGTAACAGGGAAGACAACAGACTTGTACTGGTTAAACAGGGAAGACAACAGACTTGTACTGGTAACAGGGAAGACAACAGACTTGTACTGGTAACAGGGAAGACAACAGACTTGTACTGGTTAAACAGGGAAAACAACAGACGTACTGGTTAAACAGGGAAGACAACAGACTTGTACTGGTAACAGGGAAGACAACAGACGTACTGGTTAAACAGGGAGGACAACATGCTTGTACTGGTAACAGGGAAGACAACAGACGTACTGGTTAAACAGGGAAGACAACAGACTTGTACTGGTAACAGGGAAGACAACAGACTTGTACTGGTAACAGGGAAGACAACAGACGTACTGGTTAAACAGGGAAGACAACAGACTTGTACTGGTAACAGGGAAGACAACAGACGTACTGGTTAAACAGGGAAGACAACAGACTTGTACTGGTAACAGGGAAAACAACAGACTTGTACTGGTAACAGAGAAGACAACAGACGTACTGGTTAAACAGGGAAGACAACAGACTTGTACTGGTAACAGGGAAGACAACAGACGTACTGGTTAAACAGGGAAGACAACAGACTTGTACTGGTAACAGGGAAGACAACAGACTTGTACTGGTAACAGGGAAGACAACAGACGTACTGGTTAAACAGGGAAGACAACAGACTTGTACTGGTAACAGGGAAGACAACAGACGTACTGGTTAAACAGGGAAGACAACAGACTTGTACTGGTAACAGGGAAGACAACAGACGTACTGGTAACAGGGAAGACAACAGACTTGTACTGGTTAAACAGGGAAGACAACAGACTTGTACTGGTAACAGAGAAGACAACAGACTTGTACTGGTAACAGGGAAGACAACAGACGTACTGGTTAAACAGGGAGGACAACATGCTTGTACTGGTAACAGGGAAGACAACAGACGTACTGGTTAAACAGGGAAGACAACAGACGTACTGGTTAAACAGGGAAGACAACAGACTTGTACTGGTAACAGGGAAGACAACAGACTTGTACTGGTAACAGGGAAGACAACAGACTTGTACTGGTTAAACAGGGAAGACAACAGACGTACTGGTTAAACAGGGAAGACAACAGACTTGTACTGGTAACAGGGAAGACAACAGACGTACTGGTTAAACAGGGAGGACAACATGCTTGTACTGGTAACAGGGAAGACAACAGACGTACTGGTTAAACAGGGAAGACAACAGACTTGTACTGGTAACAGGGAAGACAACAGACTTGTACTGGTAACAGGGAAGACAACAGACGTACTGGTTAAACAGGGAAGACAACAGACTTGTACTGGTAACAGGGAAGACAACAGACTTGTACTGGTTAAACAGGGAAGACAACAGACTTGTACTGGTAACAGGGAAAACAACAGACTTGTACTGGTAACAGAGAAGACAACAGACGTACTGGTTAAACAGGGAAGACAACAGACTTGTACTGGTAACAGGGAAGACAACAGACGTACTGGTTAAACAGGGAAGACAACAGACTTGTACTGGTAACAGGGAAGACAACAGACTTGTACTGGTAACAGGGAAGACAACAGACGTACTGGTTAAACAGGGAAGACAACAGACTTGTACTGGTAACAGGGAAGACAACAGACGTACTGGTTAAACAGGGAAGACAACAGACTTGTACTGGTAACAGGGAAGACAACAGACGTACTGGTAACAGGGAAGACAACAGACTTGTACTGGTTAAACAGGGAAGACAACAGACTTGTACTGGTAACAGAGAAGACAACAGACTTGTACTGGTAACAGGGAAGACAACAGACTTGTACTGGTTAAACAGGGAAGACAACAGACTTGTACTGGTAACAGGGAAGACAACAGACTTGTACTGGTTAAACAGGGAAGACAACAGACTTGTACTGGTTAAACAGGGAAGACAACAGACTTGTACTGGTAACAGGGAAGACAACAGACGTACTGGTTAAACAGGGAGGACAACAGACTTGTACTGGTAACAGGGAAGACAACAGACTTGTACTGGTTAAACAGGGAAGACAACAGACTTGTACTGGTAACAGGGAAGACAACAGACTTGTACTGGTTAAACAGGGAAGACAACAGACGTACTGGTTAAACAGGGAGGACAACAGACTTGTACTGGTTAAACAGGGAAGACAACAGACTTGTACTGGTAACAGGGAAGACAACAGACGTACTGGTTAAACAGGGAGGACAACATGCTTGTACTGGTAACAGGGAAGACAACAGACGTACTGGTTAAACAGGGAAGACAACAGACGTACTGGTTAAACAGGGAAGACAACAGACTTGTACTGGTAACAGGGAAGACAACAGACGTACTGGTTAAACAGGGAAGACAACAGACTTGTACTGGTAACAGGGAAGACAACAGACGTACTGGTTAAACAGGGAGGACAACATGCTTGTACTGGTAACAGGGAAGACAACAGACTTGTACTGGTAACAGGGAAGACAACAGACGTACTGGTTAAACAGGGAAGACAACAGACTTGTACTGGTAACAGGGAAGACAACAGACTTGTACTGGTAACAGGGAAGACAACAGACGTACTGGTTAAACAGGGAAGACAACAGACTTGTACTGGTAACAGGGAAGACAACAGACGTACTGGTTAAACAGGGAAGACAACAGACTTGTACTGGTAACAGGGAAAACAACAGACTTGTACTGGTAACAGAGAAGACAACAGACGTACTGGTTAAACAGGGAAGACAACAGACTTGTACTGGTAAGAGAGAAGACAACAGACTTGTACTGGTAACAGAGAAGACAACAGACGTACTGGTTAAACAGGGAAGACAACAGACTTGTACTGGTAAGAGAGAAGACAACAGACTTGTACTGGTAACAGGGAAGACAACAGACTTGTACTGGTAACAGGGAAGACAACAGACTTGTACTGGTAACAGGGAAGACAACAGACGTACTGGTAACAGGGAAGACAACAGACGTACTGGTAACAGAGAAGACAACAGACGTACTGGTTAAACAGGGAAGACAACAGACGTACTGGTTAAACAGGGAAGACAACAGACGTACTGGTTAAACAGGGAAGACAACAGACGTACTGGTAACAGAGAAGACAAAAGACTTGTACTGGTAACAGAGAAGACAACAGACGTACTGGTTAAACAGGGAAGACAACAGACTTGTACTGGTAACAGGGAAGACAACAGACGTACTGGTTAAACAGGGAAGACAACAGACTTGTACTGGTAACAGGGAAGACAACAGACTTGTACTGGTAACAGGGAAGACAACAGACGTACTGGTTAAACAGGGAAGACAGACGTACTGGTTAAACAGGGAAGACAACAGACTTGTACTGGTAACAGGGAAGACAACAGACGTACTGGTTAAACAGGGAAGACAACAGACTTGTACTGGTAACAGAGAAGACAACAGACTTGTACTGGTTAAACAGGGAAGACAACAGACTTGTACTGGTTAAACAGGGAGGACAACAGACTTGTACTGGTAACAGGGAAGACAACAGACTTGTACTGGTAACAGGGAAGACAACAGACGTACTGGTTAAACAGGGAAGACAACAGACTTGTACTGGTAACAGAGAAGACAACAGACTTGTACTGGTAACATAGAGAAGAGAGAACATGGGGAGGCAGCCTGGTCTCTGAGTAGACGTAACATAATCAAAAGTAAATCAGGTATATTCAAATGAGTATGATATGTTACGTTTGATCTGGTTACATATACCTTTATTAATAAAAAAGGGAAAGAATGGTGGTTGGTCGGATTGGATGGGTGGGGTGGGTGGGGTGGATGGGTGGGGTGGGGTGGATGGGTGGGGTGGATGGGTGGGTGGGGTGGATGGGTGGGGTGGATGGGTGGGGTGGGTGGATGGGTGGGTGGGGTGGATGGGTGGGGTGGATGGGTGGGGTGGATGAGTGGGTGGGGTGGATGGCTGGGGTGGATGGCTGGGGTGGATGGCTGGGGTGGATGGCTGGGCGAATAAGGTGAACATCTAGCAACCCAAAGATTGCGTATTTGAATTTCATCATGGGAAACTTTAGCATTTTAGCTAATTTAGCTAATAACTGTTCAACTAGTTACAAATTTTTGGCTACTTTCCAAGTACTTAGCATGTTAGCTAACCCTTCCCCTAACACTGACCTTAAACCTTTTAGCTAACCCTTCCCCTAACCTTAACCCTTTAACCTAACTCCTAAACTTAACTCCTAGCCAAGCTAACGTTAGCCAGCTAGCTAACATTAGACTAAACAAATTGTAATTCAAAACATAGCATACATCTTTCAAATACGTAACATACTGTAGGTTTTGCAATTCGCAACATATCATACGAAATGGATAATGGACATCCACAAATTAATACATAGAATACCAGATTTAGTGTCTCAGATTTACGTACAGAATAATATGAAATGCTCTGAGACCAAGTAAGGAAGGAGATAGAAACAAGGGATCGAGGTAGTTAGATTGGGGACTACCTTGGCCTTCTCCAACTGGACCTGGGCATTCCTCTCCTCATGACCATCTAAGTCCCTCAGGGTCTGGAGAGAAAAAGGGAGTCAGTATTAGACTTGGGATGCTTTAGTTTGTAATGAGGATGTGATGTAGAATTAGACTTGGGCCCCCTTAGTTTGTGTTGATTATGTGACGTAGTATTAGACTTGGGCTGCTGTAGTCTGTAATATTGGTGTAATGGAGAATTGGACTTGGGCAGCCTTAGTTTGTAATGATGATGTAGAATTAGACTTGGGCAGATTTAATTTGTAATGGTGATGTAGAATTAGACCGGTTTAGTTTGTAATGATGACTTAGAATTAGACTTGGGGGGGGCGCTTTAGTTTGTAAGGGAAGTCCCCCCCCAATTGTACAAAATAACATGGCAACTTATTGGCACCGAGCGCAGCATATACACGATGGACAAATACACTACTTCTGGCGGTGTTTCATCCAAAGTTGATGGCAAATGCCATGCTGCAAATGAGCTGTGTAACACTCCAAAATTCCTATAGTGGGCGAGTTTGTTCTATCTAAATTTTTCATAGGCTTTATGTAACGCAAGTCAAGACCCAAGAGTAAAATTTTGAGATTTTGAAAGTTTTGGCAAAAACTTATCACCCCCTTAAAAAAGTGCTTTCTGGACCGTTTTTCGAAATTCTTTCGAGTTTTATGTCAATTACACATGTGTAAGAACTGTATGAAAATACTTTTGTCAAATTTTATTAACATAATTTTTTTGAAATTTTTATTTGTACTTAAGAAATATGTTTTGTGCATTTGGAATGTGATTTCATAGGAAGTCAAAAGTCAAAAGTCAAAAATGTCAAAAATTTGGAAAAAACGTATCACCCCCTTAAAAAAAGTGCTTTCTGGACCGTTTTTCGAAATTCTTTCGAGTTTTATGTCAATTACACATGTGTAAGAACTGTATGAAAATACTTTTGTCAAATTTTATTAACATAATTTTTTTGAAATTTTTATTTGTACTTAAGAAATATGTTTTGTGCATTTGGAATGTGAATTCATAGGAAGTCAAAAGTCAAAAGTCAAAAATGTCAAAAATTTGGAAAAAACGTATCACCCCCTTTAAAAAAGTGCTTTCTGGACCGTTTTTCGAAATTCTTTCGATTTTTAGGTCAATTACACATGTATAAGAACTGTATGAAAATACATTAGTCACATTTTATTATCATAATTTTTTGTAAATGTTTATTTGAACTTAAGGAATATGTTTTGTGCATTTGCAATGTGATTTCATAGGAAGTCAAAAGTCAAAAGTCAAAAATGTCAAAAATTTGGAAAAAACGTATAACCTCCTTTAAAAAAGTGCTTTCTGGACCGTTTTTTGAAATTCTTTCGATTTTTAGGTCAATTACACATGTATAAGAACTGTATGAAGATACTTTAGTCACATTTTTTTATCATAATTTTTTTTGAAATGTTTACTTGTACTTAAGGAATATGTTTTGTGCATTTGCAATCTGATTTAATATGAAGTCAAAAATGTGAATAAATTAGAAAAAACTTATCAACCCCTTTTAAAAAAGTGCTTTTTGGATTTCATAGTCGAAAATAACATTTTGTTTTTAAAAGGCCAAAATGAAGCATTTAAAACCGTTTTGAAAAATGACGCCTGGTAACCCAAAACATAGAATATTTTTTGACTTTTTTTGGAAACCTCCTTAAATCACTCAGGCCGGACCCCCATTGACTCGAGAAGAAAAAACAAAACAAAAATTCCAGAAGAAAAAACATAGAATATTTTCTGACTTTTTTTGAAAACCTCCATAAATCACTCAGGCCAGCACACATTGATTTTTGTCCGTAGAATAGTGCTCCCAGAGCGGGTATGGAAGTCTGGATCCCCCCTAAAAGCATTTAAGGCTCTGTGTGTCTTTAAGCACCATCCTTGCTGTGTGTGTCTGTGTGTGTGTGTATGTGAGCTTTTCTTTGACATCTGTTTAGAGAAATGACTGATTTACAGTGCATGAAGGTTGCCTAATCACACACTTAAAGTTTTGGAGAGATCTGACTTTTTTAACCCTTTGAAACAGCACCTATGACCCCATTTTAAGGCACTTCCGGTTGGCACAGGAAGCTATAAATAAAGACCTATCCTGATCGGGGTATGCTTTTACAGAATCCTGAGTTTTAAGTCTATACGTTAAGAACTGACTGATTTACACAGGGTTGAATGCACTATATATCACAAACTGCTGGTTGGGTAAAACACTTTTAGGGTGATTTTATCACTTCCGGTTGCTCCAGGAAGCTTAGAATCAACACAGGTAGACCTCATAGTGGCTTGATGGATTGTCATTGAAGACAGGTTCATAAGACATTCATAACCCACATAGGGTTTATTTAAAGAATGCACGTTACATTTGCATATGATTCAACAGTGAAAAACATCACATCATATTGCAAACATAACACACTGTTGAATCATATTGCAAACACACAGTGTTACATTTGCAATATGATGTGTTGAATCATATTGCAAACATAACACACAGTGTTACATTTGTAATATGATGTGTTGAATCATATTGCAAACATAACACACAGTGTTACATTTGCAATATGATGTGTTGAATCATATTGCAAACATAACACACAGTGTTACATTTGTAATAGGATGTGTTGAATCATATTGCAAACATAACACACAGTGTTACATTTGCAATATGATGTGTTGAATCATATTGCAAATGTAACGTGCATTCTTTAAATACTTTAGAAATACAAAATTGAACGTCCTGATGACCTCAGGATGGCCGGGCAGTGTTAGTGGTTCCTCTCCATCGTTCGTTGCGTGGTAATTTCATCATGTCGATTTTGGTGATGGTACCCCCCCGTTGAAACATATTGCAAATGCACAAAAGTCAACTAGCAAGTCAGTGTCCATCAGTCAATTGGATATTGTCAGACACCAAACTGATACCATCTGACACTAAACTCACTTTTTCCAACTCCTTTAGAAGCCAACTATAACATATTTCAGAGCAGGCCCAAAATTCACAGCGCCTTCCATTTAAACCATAATAAAACAAATAATACGTAGTTATGTTCTAGCTGCGGGTCCAGTTCTCACATTATGTTTAGCCCTATGTGAGGCGACCTCGAATCCTAAGTTTCGGCTCGATAGGTCATTCGGTGCCCGAGCAATACCTTAATTGGTGCTGAAAATCCACTTTTTTCATTGCCTTGCTACGGGGTCCTTGAATGAGCAATCAAACAGGCTCGTTGGGGTCTGACTCTATGGGCCGAGCCGGTTTCAATGCACCTAGTCTTGAGACTCTGGGACTTTTCTAAATGTCGTCCGTTTCGTTGAGCTGAAAATGAATTGAAAACATAGCAAATACACGAGGCTGTTTATCAGTCTGAGAACCTTCTAGAGCCACATAACTCACCGTGCACAATCGACCTGAGGTCTAGAACAGGTTTGTAAAGTTTCAGAACTCTAAGTCTGACGGTTCTTTAAAAGTTGGAACAAAAGTAACTACTACAGGCACTGTCTGCCTCTTAGCCCCTCAGTGTGTCCCTCCATCATTTCTGTTTGGGTGTGTAAATTTTTCTTTGAAATCTGATGGGACTAATGACTGATTTACAGTTCAGGAGGGTTGCCTAATCACAATTATGAAGTTTTGGAAAGATTTGACATTTTTAACCCTTCAAAACAGCCCATTTGACACCAATTATGGCACTTCCGGTTGGCACAGGAAGCTGAAAGTAAAGACATATACTCACTGGAGTATGCTGTTACAGAATCCTGAGTTTTAAGTCTATATGTTAAAAATTGACTGATTTACATAGGGCTGAATGCACTATTTCTCTCAAATTGCAGGGTGCTTATTGCAAACACTTTTAGGGTGATTTTAACCACTTCCGGTTGCTCCAGGAAGCTTAGAATCGACACAGGTAGACCTCATGGTGGCCTAATGGACTGTCATCAAAGACAGGTTCATAAGACATTCATAACCCACATAGGCTTCAGGTTGAATTTAGGGGAGCAGTCAATGTATTCCTATGGGGCGAAATGTCATTGTAAACTGTTTGATGTAAACACCTTCTTTTAACTGTGAAGGGTTAATGCCACAAGCTCAAGGATAGGCTTGCACAGATCGGGAGGACCTTAAGAACATTCCTGAGGTGAAATTGTGTTTCTAACCTTAACGGTTCTCTCTCTGTCTCCCAAAAGCAAATAAAATTGACATTGAGGTCAAAAGGTCATTCGTGTCCGTTCTCTTGTAACGGTCGCTGCGCTCAGACCGAGTGAGCTACGGTCAAGCGGGGCATCTCGTTGAACTCGGCACGGCCTAGGGATAATGGGAATGCCATTGCCGGCTTTGTGTGTCTTTAAGCACCGTACTTTTTCACTCCATCATTGCTTTGTGTGTGTGTTTTTGTGTGAGAGAGAGCTTTCCTTTGACATCTGCTTAGAGAAATGACTGATTTACAGTTCATGAGGCTTGTCTAATCACACAAATGAAGTTTTGAAAAGTTCTGACCTTTTTAACCCTTCGAAACAGCACCATGACACCATTTTAAGGCACTTCCGGTTGGCACAGGAAGCTATAGGTAAACACATATCTTGACTGGGGTATGTTGTTACAGAATCCTAAGTTTTAAGTCTATACGTTAAGAATTGACTGATCTACATAGGGTTGAATGCAGTGATTTTCAAAATTGCAAGTCATGTATATCTGGACACTTTTTAGGGTGATTTTAACCACTTCCGGTTGCTCCAGGTAGCTTAAAATCAACACAGGTAGACCTCATAGTAGCCTGATGGACTGTCATCAAAGACAGGATCATAAGACATTCATAACCCACATAGGCTTCAGGTTGAATTTAGAGGTGCACTCAATGTATTCCTATGGGGCAAAATGTCATTGTAAACTGTTTGATGTAAACACCTACTTTTAACTGTGAAGGGTTAATGCCACAAGGTCAAGGTTAGGCTTGCACAGATCGGGAGGACCTTAGGATTGTTCCTGAGGTGAAATTGTGCATCTAACATTAACGGTTCTCTCTCTGTGTCCCAAAATCAAAGAAAATTGACATTGAGGTCAAAAGGTCATTTGTGTCCGTTCTCTTGTAACGGTCGCTGCGCTCAGACCGAGCGAGCTACGGTCAAGCGGGGCATCCCGTTGAACTCGGCACGGCCTGGAGAATATGGCGATGTCATTTTAGTGGTGATTTCAGAATGCTATTTTGGTGCATTCATGGAAGGCGCTGTGAATTTTGGGCCTGCTCTGAAATATGTGATAGTTTGCTTCTAAAGGAGTTGTAAAAAGTGAGTTTGGAGTCAGATGGTATCAGTTTGGTGTCTGAAAATATCCAATTGACTGATGGACACTTGCTAGTTGACTTTTGTTGACACTTGCTAGTTGACTTGCTAGTCGACTTTTGTACATTTGCAATATGTTTCAACGCGGGGGTACCATCACCAAAATCGACATGATGAAATTTCACGCAACGAGCGTTGGAGAGGAACCACTATCACTGCCCGGCCATCCTGAGGTCATCAGGACGTTGACTTTTGTATTTCTAAAGTATTTAAAGAATGCACGTTACATTTGCAATATGATTCAACATCACATCATATTGCAAATCTAACGTGCATTTGCAATATGATGTGATGTTGAATCATATTGCAAATGTAACGTACATTCTCTTAAATACTTTAGAAATGCAAAAGTCAACGGTCTGATGACCTCAGGATGGCCGGGCAGTGATAGTGGTTCCTCTCCATCGCTCGTTTCGTGAAATTTCATCATGTCGCTTTTTCCTCATGGTACCTCCCCGTTGAAACATATTGCAAATGTACAAAAGTCAACGAGCAAGTCAGTGTCCATCAGTCAAATAGATATTTTCAGACACCAAACTGATACCATCTGACTCCAAACTCACTTTTTCCAACTCCTTTAGAAGCCAACTATAACATATTTCAGAGCAGGCCCAAAATTCACAGCGCCTTCCATTTAAACCATAATAAAACAAATAATACGTAGTTATGTTCTAGCTGCGGGTCCAGTTCACACATTATGTTTAGCCCTATGTGAAGCGACCTCGAATCCCAAGTTTCGGCCCGATAGGTCATTCGGTGCCCGAGCAAAACCCTAATTGGTGCTGAAATTCCACTTTTTTCATTGCCTTGCTACGGGGTCCTTGAATGAGCAATCAAACAGGCTCGTTGGGGTCTGTCTCTATGGGCCGAGCCGGTTTCAACGCACCTAGTCTTGAGACTCTGGGACTTTTCTAAATGTCGTCCGTTTCGTTGAGGTCAAAATGAATTGAAAACATGGCAAATACACGAGGTTTTTTATCGATCCGAGAACCTTCTAGAGCCATATAATTCACCGTGCACAATCGACCTGAGGTCTAGAACAGGTTTGTAAATTTTCAGAACTCTAGGTCTGACGGTTCTTTAAAAGTTGGAACAAAAGTAACTACTGTAGGCACTGTCTGCCTCTTAGCCCCTCAGTGTGTCCCTCCATCATTTCTGTGTCGGTGTGTATTTTTTATTTTTGAAATCTGATGGGATGAAGGACTGATTTACAGTTCATGAGGGTTGTCTATTCACATATATGAAGTTTTGGAAAGATTTGACATTTTTAACCCTTCGAAACAGCCCATTTGACACCAGTTATGGCACTTCCGGTTGTCACAGGAAGCTATAAATAAACACATATCATCACTGGAGTAGGCTGTTACAGAATCCTGAGTTTTAAGTCTGTATGTTAAAAATTGACTGATTTACATAGGGCTGAATGCACTATTTCTCTCAAACTGCAGGTTGGCTATGGCAAACACTTTTAGGGTGATTTAACCACTTCCGGTTGCTCCAGGAAGCTTAGAATCGACACAGGTAGACCTCATGGTGGCCTGATGGACTGACATCAAAGACAGGTTCATAAGACATTCATAACCCACATAGGCTTCAGGTTGAATTGAGAGGTGCAGTCAATGTATTCCTATGGGGCGACATGTCATTGTAAATTGTTTGATGTAAACACCAGCTTTTAACTGTTAAGGGTTAATGCCACAAGGTCAAGGTTAGGCTTGCACAGATCGGGAGGACCTTAAGAACATTCCTGAGGTCAAATTGTGCTTCTAACCTTAACGGTTCTCTCTCTGTCTCCCAAAAGCAAATAAAATTGACATGAGGTCAAAAGGTCATTTGGGTCCATTTTCTTGTAACGGTCGCTGCGCTCAGACCGAGCGAGCTATGGTCAAGCGGGGCATCTCGTTGAACTCGGCACGGCCTGGAGATAATAGTCATGCCATTGCAGGCTTTGTGTGTCTTTAAGCACCGTACTTTTTCACTCCATCCCTGCTGTGTGTGTGTGTTTGAGAGCTTTTCTTTGACATCTTTTGGGAAAAATGACTGATTTACACTTCATGAGGGTTGTCTAATCACATATGAAGTTTTGAAAAGTTCTGACGTTTTAACCCTTCAATACTGCATCTATGACACCATCTTAAGGCACTTCCGGTTGTCACAGGAAGCTATAAATAAACACATATCTTGAATGGAGTATGCTGTTACAGAATCCTGAGTTTTAAGTCTGTATGTTAAAAATTGACTGATCTACACATGTTTGAATGCAGTGATTTTCACAATTGCAGGCTATGTAAATCAAAACACTTTTAGGGTGAATTTAATCACTTCCGGTTGCTCCAGGAAGCTTAGAATCGACACAGGTAGACCTCGTGGTGGCCTGATGGACTGACATCAAAGACAGGTTCATAAGACATTCATAACCCACATAGGCTTCAGGTTGAATTGAGAGGTGCAGTCAATGTATTCCTATGGGGCGACATGTCATTGTAAATTGTTTGATGTAAACACCAGCTTTTAACTGTTAAGGGTTAATGCCACAAGGTCAAGGTTAGGCTTGCACAGATCGGGAGGACCTTAAGAACATTCCTGAGGTGAAATTGTGCTTCTAACCTTAACGGTTCTCTCTCTGTCTCCCAAAAGCAAATAAAATTGACATGAGGTCAAAAGGTCATTTGGGTCCATTTTCTTGTAACGGTCGCTGCGCTCAGACCGAGCGAGCTACGGTCAAGCGGGGCATCTCGTTGAACTCGGCACGGCCTGGAGATAATAGTCATGCCATTGCAGGCTTTGTGTGTCTTTAAGCACCGTACTTTTTCACTCCATCCTTCCTTTTTGTGTGTGTGTGTGTTTGTGTGAGAGAGCTTTTCTTTGACATCTGTTGGGAAAAATGACTGATTACAGTTCATGAGGGTTGTCTAATCACACAAGTGAAGTTTTGAAAAGATCTGACCTTTATTACCCTTCAAACCTGACCCTGTGGCACCATTTTAAGGTACTTCCAGTTGACATAGGAAGCTGAAATTGAACACATACCCTCCTTGGTGTAGGCTCTTATATAATATTGAGTTTTAAGTCTTTATGTTAAGAACTGACTTATTTAAAGAGGGTTAAATGAGTGTGTGTTATTTCATAAAATCATATAAAATCACAGGATTCTCGCAGAGCTTCGAGACCCACTTTAAAAATGTACGTCTGAACACACTGCAACTGGATCTGTGATTTTTTTGAAAAAAAAAATCCTCTTTGTGAACATCACCAAACGGTCAATGTACGATTTCTCTTAAATTACGATAGATAAATGGCTGGTTCTTTTTTTCCTGACACCGTATGCTTATGTACTTTGACATGAAGCGGTCAAATTAGCACCCTACTTGCGTTTTAACCCTTTAATCCCAGAAAAATGGCCATAACTCAAAAAGCGCCGAGGTCTCGACGCCATCTTGTTCGGGGCCAACTGCCCATTACTCCAAACCTACGCTCGCCGAGTTTCGTCTTCGAAATATTTTCAGTTTAGGAGAAAAGGCCGCGCTCGTTTGCCACGTGCTCGTGCGCCTGCAATATGATTTATTTTCCCTCTTGTGGGAATTTTCGAGAATGCAGAAAAAAGTCAAAAATTTGTCATTTTTATAAAACGGAAACCGAAATTCCGAAACGTTTTTTTGAGTGACTTCCTGAAAGAGCTCTCCGCCGCCCACGGCCCGACGCCGTCCGCGATTTTCTGCGACGTATTAAGACGTCAGGTAAGGGACCGTACATTTGCAATGGGACTTTCTTCACTAACCATACGGCTCCCGTCTCAGAGTTCCCTTAAGGTATGTAATGATGACTTAGAATTAGACTTGGGGGACGCTTTAGTTTGTCGTGATGATGTAATGTAGAATTAGACTTGGGCAACATTAGTTTGTAATGATGATGTGATGTAGAATTAGACTTGGGCCTCTTTAGTTTGTCGTGATAATTTGACTTAGAATTAGACTTGGGACGGATTAGTTTCTAATGATGATGTGATGTAGAATTAGACTTGGGCAACATTATCTTGTAATGAGGATGTGATGTAGAATTAGACTTTGCCAACATTAGTTTGTAATGCTTATGTAGAATTAGACTTGGGCTTATTTAATTTATAATGATGATGTAGAATTAGACTTGATCTGCTTCTGTTTGTAATGGTGATTTAGAATTAGACTTGATCTGCTTCTGTTTGTAATGGTGATTTAGAATTAGACATCGGCCACTTTAGTTTGTAATGATGATTTAGAATTAGACTTGGGGGGCCGCTTTAGTTTGTAATGATGATTTAGAATTAGACTTGGGCCTCTTTAGTTTGTAATGATGACTTAGAATTAGAATGGTCCTTTTTTAGTTTGTAATGATGTAATTTTGACTTGGGCTGCTTTAGTTTGTAATGATGATGTGATTTATATTGTGGATAAAGAGTTTCCTGTCTAACAGAACTCAGAGGGTGTTTTTTAATGGAAGCCTTTTCAACATAATCCAGGAAGAATCAGGAATTCCCCAGGGAAGCTGTCTAGGCCCATTACTTTTTTCAAACTTTACTATCTGGCTTTGAGTAAAGTTTATGTATGCGGATGAATCAACTCTATACATGTCAGCTACTACAGCGACTGAAATGACTGCAACACTTAACAAAGAGCTGCAATTCGTTTCAGAATGGGTGGCAAGGAATAAATTAGCCCAAAATATTTCTAAAACTAAAAGCATTATATTTGGGACAAATCATTCACTTAACCCTAAACCTCAACTAAATCTTGTAATAAATAATGTGGATATTGAGCAAGTTGAAATGACAAAACTGCTTGGAGTAACCCTGGACTGTAAACTGTCATGGTCAAAATATATTGATACAACAGTAGCTAAAATGGGGAGAAGTCTGTCCATAATAAAGCTCTGCTCTGCCTTTTTTAACAGCGCTGTTAACAAGGCAGGTCCTACAGGTCCTAGTTTTGTAGCACCTGGACTACTGTTCAGTTGTGTGGTCAGGTGCCACAAAAAAGGACTTAGGAAAGTTGTAATTGCCTCAGAACAGGGCAGCACTGCTGGCCCTTGGATGTACACAGAGAGCTAATATTAATAATATGCATGTCAATCTCTCTTGTCTCAAAGTGGAGGAGAGATTGACTTCATCACTGCTTGTATGTGTGAGAGGTATTGACATGTTGAATGCACCAAGCTGTCTGAACTGCTGGCGCACAGCTTGGACACCCATGCATACCCCACAAGACATGCATACCCCACAAGACATGCCACCAGAGGTCTCTTCACAGTCCCCCAGTCCAGAACAGACTATGGGAGGCACACAGTACTACATAGAGCCATGACTACATGGAACTCTATTCCACATCAAGGAACTGATGCAGCAGGAGAATCAGATTTAAAAAACAGATAAAAATGGAACAGCGGGGACTGTGAAGTAACACAATCATAAGCACAGACACATGCATGCCCACACAATAACATGTGCACTATACACACATGTACACATGGAATTTGCACTGTAGATATGTGGTAGTGGTAGAGTATTTGCCTGAAGACACATAATGTGGCGTGAAATTTGTGAATGTATTATGTTTTTAAAATTGTATGAACTGCCTTCATTTTGCTGGACCACAGGAAGAGTAATGGGGATCCATAATAAAAACAAATACAAATGTAGAATTTAACTAGGGCCTCTTCAGTTTGTAATCAGGATGTAGAATTAGATTTGGGCCTCTTTAGTTAGGAATGATTGTCAAGTTTTGACCTCTTTCTTGTGCAATTCCCCACTTGAAAAGGACAGTTCCCTCCACATGAAGATTTTAACTGGATTTCACTCAATAAACAGCCATAGAATCAGTTGTTTGTCTTTTATTTACCATTCTTTGGTTGGCAGTAAACAGGTGAAAAACCTCAAAAAAGAAAAGATGACAAATACAAGTTATTATTTGAGTTGACAGCCTAATTAAATACACAAAATTATCCACATTCACCCAGATAAACACATTTCTGCCATTATGAAATACAAGGTTTCCACTTTTAAGCAAATGTTTTCCAAAAATAGAAACCCACCATTTTAATCAAATGAGCAGAATCAGTATATTTTTATCTAAATTTGCATTTTAGCCAAATATTCAAAATATTTTTAGTAGTAAAAAATTACATTTTCTAATCAGTAGTTTTAAGCAGACAAATCTTACATTTTTTAGCCAAAGATTTTTTAGACTATACATTTGTTACTAAATTAAGAACTTGGTTTACTAAGATTTCTACAAAGTTTAAATTACTTTTAACCATTTCAAACAAGTTCTTTATCACCAATGAATTTGGCTCTTCTTACTTTTCCTTTATACCCCACAAACAACATTTGAAGTTATAAATACCACTGCAAAAGTCCCATCAAAGTTAAGAGTTAAGAGTCTGTGTTTTCCAGAGTATCATTAGCAGTGCACTGCTTAAGTCAGTCTAACCAAACATGGCCAATATGGCGCTTACCGGCTGTCTTTCACAGTTTTGTAGAGGGCTTGGACTTGCACAGTCACCTTGATCACAAAGATGAAGCTTCCTTGGTCTTGTGGTTTTATAAATGCTCCTTTCACTGCGGTCTAAAGACAACAGCAGAGCCAGGTGTTGGCACGCCCAGATTGCCTGGAAGATTTGTTCCACCTGGTTCACCACTGATTGAAGGAGGAGTTTCACCACTGAGGAGCTCCCAGGCAGTTTGTCAGCACACCTCCCACTCAATCTTCCCACGGGAACCGATGGAAAGATCGTAAATCAGCACCTACATACTGCCGGTCAGCTCCGAGTTTGATCCTCAACTGGTAGCAAGACAACCAGGCGTCGAACATCTCTGTGCAGGACTGTGGTTTGCGTAGCTTCTTTCAGGACTTTGGCCAATGGCCGGTTTAGTGCGGGTTTTGTGACAGGAAGGCAGGAGCTTTGGACCACTTTGACGTTCACGTCTCGAACAATGCCCTTAGCATCTGGATTAACGCTCACCACCCGTCCTAGCTTGAATTGGCCCCTCACTGCATTTTGGTCACACAACCAGACAATATCTCCGACAGCAACGTTGCGATATGAAGTGTGCCATTTACTTCTCAGAAATAAGTTTGGGCCGGCAAGCTGGCTCCAAGACCTCCAGAATTTGTTGACCTGGTTCTGCATCTCTCTGAGTCTCTTGTAAGGGTAGTTCGCAAAGTCAAATGTTCTGATCTCACCGCTTGGAGAGGCCCGGCCCAGGAGAAGTGTGTTGGGTGACACATACTGCACGCTTTCTTCATGGCTCTGCACCCTGGCATCTATTGGGCATTCGTTGGCAAGGTTTGCAGCAAGTTGTAGTGTTGTCTGAAGCTCGCTGTAGCTAACGCCAGTGTTGTTGCCCAGGCTCTGCAGTGCCTTCTTGAGAATGCGAACAGCGGCTTCAGCAGCCCCATTGCGGTGAGGTGAGTCAGCAGGATGAATTGTCCACTCCCATTTGGGACCTTTTTGAGCCGACATCTCTTCTATTGAAGTTCTATTCTGAGCATCCAGGAACTGGTACAGCTCTCTTAGGACAGGTTTGGCGCCGATGAAGTTTGTCCCCGGGTCGGACCAGATCTTTCTTGGGTGCCCTCTAATTGCAGTAAAGCGTTGGTAAGCCATCAAGAAGCTCTCTGTCGACATTGTGTTGACCAGGTCTGCATGAATTGCCCTGCTGGCCATACAGCTGAAGACGACACCCCACACTTTCATTGAGACCCGTTTCTTGATATCATCTTTGACAAGGTACGGTCCGAAGAGGTCGACTGTAGTGAAATCGAACGGAGCTGCAGGTGTGGCTCTTTCAGCAGGTAAGTCAGCCATTACCTGTTTGCACCTTCTTGCTCTTGACTTTTTGCAGAAAAGGCAGTTATCCACTACTTTTTGGGAAATTTTTCTTCCTTGGATGACCCAGGCTTTCCTCCTCATTTTCAGCAGGGTTGCAGCCACACCTTCATGACCCTCATCGTGCGCCTCCCGTGCCAATAAAGTAGAGACCCATGCATTGAAAGGCAGAAGGGGAACTGCAGCGCCATCCTCCCTGAAGCCATGGATTCTCCCACCGCAGACTAGTAACCCAGATTCTGGCTCTCTGTACACAACCAAGCGGTCCGTAGTGGTAGTTGGGAACGTCACCCCCTCTTGAGCAGCAAGATAGATGTCTCTTATTGCCTCTTGACGTTCTGTGGCGGTGATAACTCCTTTTGTGGGAATCGCCTCCCACTTTGGGGTCTCGATGGATTTTGTTGCAGATCTAAACTTTTTGGCGGCTCTCCAGATAAAAGCAACAGTCTTGATTAGACACTTTAGGCTACTAAAGCGCCTCTCATCCACCAAGTTTAGGACAGCTGCACCAGCAGGAAATCGTCCCACAAGACTTGGAAGACTTCTTTTCGCTTGGGCTCTGGTGAGTGCTGCCACAAATGACTTCTTTTGCATATTGTTAATGCTCTCTCGAGCTGTCACAGACACATCTTTTGCCGACATAATTGGCCACTCGCTCTCTGGAAGATATAGAAACTGTGGCCCTTGCTGCCACTCTGAATGGGCATCAAGTTCCTCTGGCCCAGCTCCTCGAGTGATAATGTCGGCTATGTTGAGTGGTCCAGGGATCCACCACCAGTCCTGTAGCCGTGTGCTCTCTTGGATCTCTCCAATTCTATTAGCGAAGAAAGTCTGAAATCCATAGCTTTCTCGCTGGATAGCTCCAAGAACAGTCTGACTGTCTAACAAATGGTACCACCTTTTTATCTGGATCTGGGTATGCTGTTCAAAGTACTTTTTCAGGCGGCTTGCAAAGACTGCACCGCAAAGTTCTGCTTTGACTGCATCCCCCTTCTGGTCTAGTGGTGTCAGCTTTGCTTTTGACTCCACTAGTCGAATTGTTAATTGTTTGTTGCAGTTCCACCGCAGGTAGAGGACAGCACCATAGGAGCTTTCACTGCCATCTGAAAAAGTGACAGCGACTGGTTCAGTTGTTGCCTTTGGTGGAGTAAGAGCTCTTGGGAACATTACTTTGCTTAGCTGGACGTACTCCTCAAAAATTCCAATTGCATCTTTGCGGAGCTCATCCGACAGGGGAAGGTCCCATGTGTCCTTGACCATGTTGCACTTTGATTTTGCCTCTTGGAATGCCCTTCGGACCAAGATAGCCCCTCTTTGCTTTGATGGCGTTGTCAGGCCAACTGGGTCGTACAAACCAGCAACTTGACTCAGCAGTTCACGTCTTGTCAGTGGGTCTGGTGTCTGTGCTCGTACTTCCTCTAGCAGTAAGTCTTGCCCAAGTCTCATCTTTTTCTTCCGCCTGGAGAAGTTGACCCTCACCATGACATGCAACATGTCTTCATCCACAATGTAGCCGAGACCGAGCGCCTTGTTGTCTTCCTCCTTAAGCTGATTTGGCAGGACAACAATATTTGGTGATGCCTTTTCTTTTTCTCCTTTATTTTGGCCTGAGAAGACCCAAGGCTTCAGTGCAAACCCTCCTGCTTTTAGAATCAGCTCCACATTCTTTGTGATGACTTCGAGTTTTTCACGGCAGTTGTGGGATGTCAAGATGTCATCGACGTAGCTGTGCTCGTGTAATACTTGGCATTCATCTGTGAGATGGCTGAATTGAGGCAGGTTAGCCGTCTCCCTCATGGCCAGTTGTGCTATGCACCCTGCTGGCTTGTCCCCGATATTCACTCTGGTTATGGCGTATTGTTCCACCTCATCGCCCTCTGAATCCCGCCACAAGAACCGGTGTAGATGGACTTCCCTCTCCTCGAGCCACACAGAATTGTACATTTTTCTGACGTCTCCTAGAGCGGCGTAGGAGCCTTGGCGGAACTTGAGGAGGACAGCTCGAATCGGATTTAGAACGTCAGGGCCTTTCATCAGAAGGTCATTGAGACTTTGGCCTTTGTACTTCTGACTGCTGTTCCAGACAAGTCTTACCGGAGTTGTAACAGAGTGGGGGTTAGGTGCGATAAGATGACTAATATACCAGACAGGTCCATTCCAGTTGGTTAGATCCTCTCTGGTCAGCTTTCTTGCAGCCCGGCGGTCAACCATTTCGTGGACTTGAGCACCATAGGCTTTTTTCCACTGCGGTTCTTTGGCGAGCTGTCTCTCTGTTCTGAGAAAGGTTGCCTCCACTGCTTTTATGTTGTTTGGCAATGTAGATGGGTCAATGAGCCATGGATACCTTGCATGCCAGTGTGGACTATCACTGTGGTCATCAGCACCAACATAAGTCAGGCCACCCTTAACAACTTCCAGCTCCCTTTCTTCAGCCAGAGTCATTTCTTTGCCACCAAGTTGACAACTGCCGCAGCGACATCCTCCACATTTTGGGGTGCAGGGGGCGCCAATGCTATCCCATCTCCACCACTCAATAAAATCCCGAGTGGAAATAGCAGAATAAGAAGACTTGATGGTAGGTTTGGCGCAGACATGTTCTTCATACATCAATGCTGCTGTTCTCATGGATCTGGCGAAGTGCGCTCTGGACTGGTGTGCTGTAACTGTAGCCTCTTCAAACAGACCAGGGTGTGTCCCTGCAATTGTCTTTCCCAATGGCCCATCCCATAGTACAAGGTCCCCAACGGTGCGTATTTTCTGTGGGACCAGTCGCCCTTCCTTATGGCTTATCAAAAGCTGTATCTGTTTTGGTCTAACAAGTTCATTTTGGGGGACATCTGGAAAGAATTTTGAGTCTTTTGGCTGTCACATGTTTGTGAATCTCTGCAATGCTGTCCAAACCATAGCAGAGGAGTTGGTGGGATCTGACATTGCCTTGCTCTGTGCGGACCCGGATCTTTAGGAGGTACCGTTTTGTGGTGACTTGAACTTTCATTCCTCCCACACCATGGACAACAAGGGTTATGGCTTCACTTCTAAGGTTCAAACGATCAGCTGCATCATGAGTTATATAGTTTGTATCCGATGCCAGGTCGATCAAAGTCCCAACTTTTTGTCCTGCATTGGCCGTGACCTCTAAGAGCATCATGATGACTGACCACTCCACTATTCCATTCTCTGCTAGAAGACTGGGTTGGTTGGACACAAGAGAGGTTCTGGCTATAGTGTTGCAAAAGGCATTGCAACACTTCTCTGCAAGTTCAGGTGAGAGACTTTTAATGAACTCTTCTTGGGCTTGGGTATAACGCTCTCTTGTGTCACCTCCCACTTTGCTGTTATTGGACCTCTGGACGACATTCCCTTTGGATGTACCAGCTCTCGGGCAGAGGTAATAGTGGTGTTCTGCAGCACGCTGTTCTATGCAGTCTGGCCTCCTGCACAGAAACTCTGATTTACAATAGTCACCTTCCTTGTGAATCTCCAGGCATCTTTTGCAGGCTCCCAGCTTCCTGACAGCATCGCTTTTCTCTGACAGCTTAAGCGTGCGAAACTTTTGGCAGAAATATAGCCTTTTCTTATGCTTGCAGTCTCCGCAGACCACACATCCTTGAGCCTGGTCGCTTAGTTGGGTGGAGGTTCTGGTTCGAGCATGCCGAGGTTCAGATTTCGGTTTTTCACTGTCAAGTTTTGACCTCTTTCTTGTGCAATTCCCCACTTGAAAAGGACAGTTCCCTCCACATGAAGATTTTAACTGGATTTCTCTCAATAAACAGCCATAGAATCAGTTGTTTGTCTTTTATTTACCATTCTTTGGTTGGCAGTAAACAGGTGAAAAACCTCAAAAAAGAAAAGATGACAAATACAAGTTATTATTTGAGTTGACAGCCTAATTAAATACACAAAATTATCCACATTCACCCAGATAAACACATTTCTGCCATTATGAAATACAAGGTTTCCACTTTTAAGCAAATGTTTTCCAAAAATAGAAACCCACCATTTTAATCAAATGAGCAGAATCAGTATATTTTTATCTAAATTTGCATTTTAGCCAAATATTCAAAATATTTTTAGTAGTAAAAAATTACATTTTCTAATCAGTAGTTTTAAGCAGACAAATCTTACATTTTTTAGCCAAAGATTTTTTAGACTATACATTTGTTACTAAATTAAGAACTTGGTTTACTAAGATTTCTACAAAGTTTAAATTACTTTTAACCATTTCAAACAAGTTCTTTATCACCAATGAATTTGGCTCTTCTTACTTTTCCTTTATACCCCACAAACAACATTTGAAGTTATAAATACCACTGCAAAAGTCCCATCAAAGTTAAGAGTTAAGAGTCTGTGTTTTCCAGAGTATCATTAGCAGTGCACTGCTTAAGTCAGTCTAACCAAACATGGCCAATATGGCGCTTACCGGCTGTCTTTCACAGTTTTGTAGAGGGCTTGGACTTGCACAGTCACCTTGATCACAAAGATGAAGCTTCCTTGGTCTTGTGGTTTTATAAATGCTCCTTTCACTGCGGTCTAAAGACAACAGCAGAGCCAGGTGTTGGCACGCCCAGATTGCCTGGAAGATTTGTTCCACCTGGTTCACCACTGATTGAAGGAGGAGGAGTTTCACCACTGAGGAGCTCCCAGGCAGTTTGTCAGCACAATGATGATGTGATGTAGAATTAGATTTGGGCCTCTTTAGTTTGGAATGATGATGTGATGCAGAATTAGATTTGGGCCTCTTTAGTTAGTAATGATGATGTGATGTAGAATTAGATTTGGGCCTCTTTAGTTTGGAATGATGATGTGATGCAGAATTAGATTTGGGCCTCTTTAGTTAGTAATGATGATGTGATGTAGAATTAGATTTGGGCCTCTTTAGTTTGGAATGATGATGTGATGTAGAATTAGACTTGGGACGTTTTAGTTTATAATGATAATGTTGAATTAGATTGGGCCACTTTAGTTAGTAATGATGATGTGCTATGGAATTGGACTTAGGCCGCTTTAGATTGTAATGGAGTTAAAGTTAGGCTGCTTTACTGTACAGCGATTCTGTGATGTCACTGGGTTATTGCCTGGATTCAATACGATCTCGCTTGTGGACAATGCAAGTTTTAAAGAAAATGCTACCTCTTATAGACACTGCAGGTTTTAAAGGCAATGTTACCTCTTGTTGACACTGCAGGTTTTAAAGGCAATGTTACCTCTTGTTGACACTGCAGGTTTTAAAGGCAATGTTACCACTTGATGACACTGCAGGTTTTAAAGGCAAGGTTACCACTTGATGACACTGCAGGTTTTAAAGGCAAGGTTAGCTCGTTCACATTCAAGGTAAACTCTGCAGATTATGACTTAATTGGAAATTAATTTTAATTGTCAAACGTTGTATAACACAATCTAATGCAGTCCTGATTGAATCCCAGCCTATGTTTTGAGGCAGTGGGCAGGTTTGCTATCTTCCATTTAGAATACATAGTTGTCAATCTGTTCAAATTCACTTTTTCATCATAGCTCAATGTTAATCCGACCGTTACAATTGTTCTCATTATTGTTGCCTCTCTCGCTCCACTGTTATAATAATGTTCTTCACTTCCCTGTCTTTCCTTTCTTCTGCTAGAATGTTCTAGATACCTTGCTCCATTTCTGCTAGAAAGAGGAGTCATCTCTGTTTAAAACCCAGTCAACCCGACCCGCTAAGAGGATTGCCCTATTCAGGTTAATAGAATCAGCCTGTAGCCTGCAATAGAACACAGTAGACTGGCCTGTAGACTGGCCTGTAGACTGGCCTGTAGCCTGCAATACAACACTGTAGACTGGCCTGTAGACTGGCCTGTAGCCTGCAATACAACACTGTAGACTGGCCTGTAGACTGGCCTGTAGACTGGCCTGTAGACTGGCCTGTAGACTGGCCTGTAGCCTGCAATATAACACAGTAGACTGGCCTGTAGACTGGCCTGTAGACTGGCCTGTAGCCTGCAATAGAACACAGTAGACTGGCCTGTAGACTGGCCTGTAGCCTGCAATAGAACACAGTCAACCCGACCCGCTAAGAGGATTGCCCTATTCAGGTTAATAGAATCAGCCTGTAGCCTGCAATAGAACAAAGTAGACTGGATACAACACATTAGACTGGCCTGTAGACTGTAATACAACACAGTAGACTGGCCTGTAGACTGGCCTGTAGACTGTAATAAAACACTGTAGACTTGCCTGTAGACTGGATACAACACTGTAGACTGGCCTGTAGACTGTAATACAACACTGTAGACTGGCCGTTAGAATGGCCTGTAGACTGTAATACAACACATTAGACTGGCCTGTAGACTGTAATACAACACTGTAGACTGGCCTGTAGACTGTAATACAACACAGTAGACTGGCCTGTAGACACAACACTGTAGACTGGCCTGTAGACTGTAATACAACACAGTAGACTGGCCTGTAGACACAACACTGTAGACTGGCCTGTAGACTGTAATACAACACAGTAGACTGGCCTGTAGACACAACACTGTAGACTGGCCTGTAGACTGGCCTGTAGCCTACAATAGAACACAGTAGTCTGTATACAACACATTAGACTGGCCGGGAGACTGCAATACAACACAGTAGACTGGCCTGTAGACTGTAATACAACACTGTAGACTGGCCTGTAGACTGGCCTGTAGCCTGCAATAGAACACAGTAGTCTGTATACAACCCATTAGACCGGCCGGGAGACTGCAATACAACACAGTAAACTGTAGACTGCAATACAACACTGCAGACTGGCCTGTAGACTGTAATACAACACTGTAGACTTGCCTGTAGACTGTAATACAACACTGTAGACTGGCCTGTAGACTGTAATACAACACTGTAGACTGGCCTGTAGACTGTAATACAACACTGTAGACTGGCCTGTAGACTGTAATACAACACTGTAGACTGGCCTTTAGACTGTAATACAACACTGTAGACTGGCCTGTAGACTGTAATACAACACTGTAGACTGTCCTGTAGACTGGCCTGTAGACTGTAATACAACACAATAGACTGGCCTGTATACTGTAATACAACACAGTAGACTGGCCTGTAGACTGTAATAAAACACAGTAGACTGGCCTGTAGACTGTAATACAAACCAGTAGACTGGCCTGTAGACTGTAATACAACACTGTAGACTGGCCTGTAGACTGTAATACAACACTGTAGACTGGCCTGTAGACTGTAATACAACACAGTAGACTGGCCTGTAGACACAACACTGTAGACTGGCCTGTAGACTGGCCTGTAGCCTACAATAGAACACAGTAGTCTGTATACAACACATTAGACTGGCCGGGAGACTGCAATACAACACAGTAAACTGTAGACTGCAATACAACACTGCAGACTGGCCTGTAGACTGTAATACAACACTGTAGACTGGCCTGTAGACTGGCCTGTAGACTGTAATACAACACTGTAGACTGGCCGGTAGACTGCAATAGAACACAGTAGACTGGCCTGTAGACTGGCCTGTAGCCTGCAATAGAACACAGTAGACTGGCCTGTAGACTGGCCTGTAGACTTGCCTGTAGCCTGCAATAGAACACAGTCAACCCGACCCGCTAAGAGGATTGCCCTATTCAGGTTAATAGAATCAGCCTGTAGCCTGCAATAGAACACAGTAGACTGGATACAACACATTAGACTGGTCTGTAGACTGTAATACAACACAGTAGACTGGCCTGTAGACTGGCCTGTAGACTGTAATACAACACAGTAGACTGGCCTGTAGACTGGCCTGTAGACTGTAATACAACACTGTAGACTTGCCTGTAGACTGGATACAACACTGTAGACTGGCCTGTAGACTGTAATACAACACTGTAGACTGGCCGGTAGACTGGCCTGTAGACTGTAATACAACACATTAGACTGGCCTGTAGACTGTAATACAACACTGTAGACTGGCCTGTAGACTGTAATACAACACAGTAGACTGGCCTGTAGACACAACACTGTAGACTTGCCTGTAGACTGTAATACAACACAGTAGACTGGCCTGTAGACACAACACTGTAGACTGGCCTGTAGACTGGCCTGTAGCCTACAATAGAACACAGTAGTCTGTATACAACACATTAGACTGGCCGGGAGACTGCAATACAACACAGTAGACTGGCCTGTAGACTGTAATACAAAACTGTAAACTTGCCTGTAGACTGTAATACAACACTGTAGACTGGCCTGTAGACTGTAATACAACACTGTAGACTGGCCTGTAGACTGTAATACAACACTGTAGACTGGCCTGTAGACTGTAATACAACACTGTAGACTGGCCTGTAGACTGTAATACAACACTGTAGACTGGCCTGTAGACTGGCCTGTAGACTGTAATACAACACAATAGACTGGCCTGTATACTGTAATACAAGACAGTAGACTGGCCAGTAGACTGTAATACAACACAGTAGACTGGCCTGTAGACTGTAATACAAACCAGTAGACTGGCCTGTAGACTGTAATACAACACTGCAGACTGGCCTGTAGACTGTAATACAACACTGTAGACTGGCCTGTAGACTGTAATACAACACAGTAGACTGGCCTGTATACTGTAATACAACACTGTAGACTGGCCTGTAGACTGTAATACAACACTGTAGACTGGCCGGTAGACTGCAATAGAACACAGTAGACTGGCCTGTAGACTGGCCTGTAGCCTGCAATAGAACACAGTAGACTGGCCTGTAGACTGGCCTGTAGACTGGCCTTTAGCCTGCAATAGAACACAGTCAACCCGACCCGCTAAGAGGATTGCCCTATTCAGGTTAATAGAATCAGCCTGTAGCCTGCAATAGAACACAGTAGACTGGATACAACACATTAGACTGGTCTGTAGACTGTAATACAACACAGTAGACTGGCCTGTAGACTGGCCTGTAGACTCTAATACAACACTGTAGACTTGCCTGTAGACTGGATACAACACTGTAGACTGGCCTGTAGACTGTAATACAACACTGTAGACTGGCCGGTAGACTGGCCTGTAGACTGTAATACAACACATTAGACTGGCCTGTAGACACAACACTGTAGACTAGCCTGTAGCCTACAATAGAACACAGTAGTCTGTATACAACACATTAGACTGGCCGGGAGACTGCAATACAACACAGTAGACTGGCCTGTAGACTGTAATACAACACTGTAGACTGGCCTCTAGACTGGCCTGTAGCCTGCAATAGAACACAGTAGTCTGTATACAACCCATTAGACCGGCCGGGAGACAGCAATACAACACAGTAGACTGGCCTGTAGTCTGTAATACAACACTGTAGACTGGCCTGTAGACTGGCCTGTAGACCGCAATACAACACTGCAGACTGGCCTGTAGACTGTAATACAACACTGTAGACTTGCCTGTAGACTGTAATACAACACTGTAGACTGGCCTGTAGACTGTAATACAACACTGTAGACTGGCCTGTAGACTGTAATACAACACAGTAGACTGGCCTGTATACTGTAATACAACACTGTAGACTGGCCTGTAGACTGTAATACAACACTGTAGACTGGCCTGTAGACTGTCATACAACACTGTAGACTGGCCTGTAGACTGTCATACAACACTGTAGACTGGCCTGTAGACTGTAATACAACACTGTAGACTGGCCTGTAGACTGTAATACAACACTGTAGACTGGCCTGTGGACTGTAATACAACACTGTAGACTGTCCTATAGACTGGCCTGTAGACTGTAATACAACACAATAGACTGGCCTGTATACTGTAATACAACACAGTAGACTGGCCTGTAGACTGTAATACAACACAGTAGACTGGCCTGTAGACTGTAATACAAACCAGTAGACTGGCCTGTAGACTGTAATACAACACTGTAGACTGGCCTGTAGACTGTAATACAACACTGTAGACTGGCCTGTAGACTGTAATACAACACAGTAGACTGGCCTGTAGACACAACACTGTAGACTGGCCTGTAGACTGGCCTGTAGCCTACAATAGAACACAGTAGTCTGTATACAACACATTAGACTGGCCGGGAGACTGCAATACAACACAGTAAACTGTAGACTGCAATACAACACTGCAGACTGGCCTGTAGACTGTAATACAACACTGTAGACTGGCCTGTAGACTGGCCTGTAGACTGTAATACAACACTGTAGACTGGCCTGTAGACTGTAATACAACACTGTAGACTGGCCTGTAGACTGTAATACAACACTGTAGACTGGCCTGTAGACTGTAATACAACACAGTAGACTGGCCTGTAGACTGTAATACAACACAGTAGACTGGCCTGTAGACTGTAATACAACACTGTAGACTGGCCTGTAGACTGTAATACAACACTGCAGACTGGCCTGTAGACTGTAATACAACACTGTAGACTGGCCTGTAGACTGGCCTGTAGACTGTAATACAACACAATAGACTGGCCTGTAGACTGTAATACAACACAGTAGACTGGCCTGTAGACTGTAATACAACACTGTAGACTGGCCTGTAGACTGTAATACAACACAGTAGACTGGCCTGTAGACTGTAATAAAACACAGTAGACTGGCCTGTAGACTGTAATACAAACCAGTAGACTGGCCTGTAGACTGTAATACAACACTGTAGACTGGCCTGTAGACTGTAATACAACACTGTAGACTGGCCTGTAGACTGTAATACAACACAGTAGACTGGCCTGTAGACACAACACTGTAGACTGGCCTGTAGACTGGCCTGTAGCCTACAATAGAACACAGTAGTCTGTATACAACACATTAGACTGGCCGGGAGACTGCAATACAACACAGTAAACTGTAGACTGCAATACAACACTGCAGACTGGCCTGTAGACTGTAATACAACACTGTAGACTGGCCTGTAGACTGGCCTGTAGACTGTAATACAACACTGTAGACTGGCCGGTAGATTGCAATAGAACACAGTAGACTGGCCTGTAGACTGGCCTGTAGCCTGCAATAGAACACAGTAGACTGGCCTGTAGACTGGCCTGTAGACTTGCCTGTAGCCTGCAATAGAACACAGTCAACCCGACCCGCTAAGAGGATTGCCCTATTCAGGTTAATAGAATCAGCCTGTAGCCTGCAATAGAACACAGTAGACTGGATACAACACATTAGACTGGTCTGTAGACTGTAATACAACACAGTAGACTGGCCTGTAGACTGGCCTGTAGACTGTAATACAACACAGTAGACTGGCCTGTAGACTGGCCTGTAGACTGTAATACAACACTGTAGACTTGCCTGTAGACTGGATACAACACTGTAGACTGGCCTGTAGACTGTAATACAACACTGTAGACTGGCCGGTAGACTGGCCTGTAGACTGTAATACAACACATTAGACTGGCCTGTAGACTGTAATACAACACTGTAGACTGGCCTGTAGACTGTAATACAACACAGTAGACTGGCCTGTAGACACAACACTGTAGACTTGCCTGTAGACTGTAATACAACACAGTAGACTGGCCTGTAGACACAACACTGTAGACTGGCCTGTAGACTGGCCTGTAGCCTACAATAGAACACAGTAGTCTGTATACAACACATTAGACTGGCCGGGAGACTGCAATACAACACAGTAGACTGGCCTGTAGACTGTAATACAAAACTGTAAACTTGCCTGTAGACTGTAATACAACACTGTAGACTGGCCTGTAGACTGTAATACAACACTGTAGACTGGCCTGTAGACTGTAATACAACACTGTAGACTGGCCTGTAGACTGTAATACAACACTGTAGACTGGCCTGTAGACTGTAATACAACACTGTAGACTGGCCTGTAGACTGTAATACAACACTGTAGACTGGCCTGTAGACTGGCCTGTAGACTGTAATACAACACAATAGACTGGCCTGTATACTGTAATACAAGACAGTAGACTGGCCAGTAGACTGTAATACAACACAGTAGACTGGCCTGTAGACTGTAATACAAACCAGTAGACTGGCCTGTAGACTGTAATACAACACTGCAGACTGGCCTGTAGACTGTAATACAACACTGTAGACTGGCCTGTAGACTGTAATACAACACAGTAGACTGGCCTGTATACTGTAATACAACACTGTAGACTGGCCTGTAGACTGTAATACAACACTGTAGACTGGCCGGTAGACTGCAATAGAACACAGTAGACTGGCCTGTAGACTGGCCTGTAGCCTGCAATAGAACACAGTAGACTGGCCTGTAGACTGGCCTGTAGACTGGCCTTTAGCCTGCAATAGAACACAGTCAACCCGACCCGCTAAGAGGATTGCCCTATTCAGGTTAATAGAATCAGCCTGTAGCCTGCAATAGAACACAGTAGACTGGATACAACACATTAGACTGGTCTGTAGACTGTAATACAACACAGTAGACTGGCCTGTAGACTGGCCTGTAGACTCTAATACAACACTGTAGACTTGCCTGTAGACTGGATACAACACTGTAGACTGGCCTGTAGGCTGTAATACAACACTGTAGACTGGCCGGTAGACTGGCCTGTAGACTGTAATACAACACATTAGACTGGCCTGTAGACTGTAATACAACACTGTAGACTGGCCTGTCGACTGTAATACAACACAGTAGACTGGCCTGTAGACACAACACTGTAGACTAGCCTGTAGCCTACAATAGAACACAGTAGTCTGTATACAACACATTAGACTGGCCGGGAGACTGCAATACAACACAGTAGACTGGCCTGTAGACTGTAATACAACACTGTAGACTGGCCTCTAGACTGGCCTGTAGCCTGCAATAGAACACAGTAGTCTGTATACAACCCATTAGACCGGCCGGGAGACAGCAATACAACACAGTAGACTGGCCTGTAGTCTGTAATACAACACTGTAGACTGGCCTGTAGACTGGCCTGTAGACCGCAATACAACACTGCAGACTGGCCTGTAGACTGTAATACAACACTGTAGACTGCCTGTAGACTGTAATACAACACTGTAGACTGGCCTGTAGACTGTAATACAACACTGTAGACTGGCCTGTAGACTGTAATACAACACAGTAGACTGGCCTGTATACTGTAATACAACACTGTAGACTGGCCTGTAGACTGTAATACAACACTGTAGACTGGCTGTAGACTGTCATACAACACTGTAGACTGGCCTGTAGACTGTCATACAACACTGTAGGAAGGCCTGTAGACTGTAATAAACACTGTAGACTGGCCTGTAGACTGTAATCCTCACACCACTCCTCACCCACTACCCTCACACCACTTCCTCACCCACTACCTCACACCACTTCCTCACCCACTACTCAACACACTTCCTCACCACTACACCTCACACCACTTCCTCACCCACTACCTCACACACTTCCCCTCACCCACTACCTCACCCCACTTCCTCACCCCTACCTCACACCACTACCTCACCACTATCCCACACCACTCCTCACCACTACCTCACACCACTACCTCACCCACTACCTCACCACTTCCTCACACCCTTCCCATCACCCACTACTCACCTCATCCCTACCTCACACACCACTTCCTCCACCACCTACCTCACACCACTTCCTCACACTACTTTCCCTCACACCACTTCCTCACCCACTACTCACCCACTTCCTCAACACACTACCCCGTCGCAACCACTTCTCCCTCCTCCCTCCCCCCCCCCCCCCCCTCCTCCCCCCCCCCCCCCACCCCGACCCCCCCCCCCCCCCCCCCCCCCCCCCCCCCCCCCCCCCCCCCACCCCCCCCCCACCCCCCCCACCCCCCCCCCCCCCCCCCCCCCCCCCCCCCCCCCCCCCCCCCCCCCCCCCCCCCCCACCCCCCTTTCCTCCCACCCCCCCCCCCCCCCCCCCCACCCCCCCCCCACCCCCCCCCCCCCCACCCCCCCCCCCCCACCCCCCCCCCCC
>NC_052331.1:41842321-41954008 GCF_016432855.1 Salvelinus namaycush | reverse complement strand
TTGTATTACAGTCTACAGGCCAGTCACACTGTGTTGTATTACAGTCTACAGGCCAGTCTATGTGTTGATTACAGTTCTACAGGCCAGTCTACAGGCCAGTTACACCGTGTTTGTATTACAGGCTACAGGCCAGTCTCGCAGTGTTGTATTACAGTCTACAGGCCAGTCTACAGTGTTGATATACAGTCTACAGGCCAGTCTACTGTGTTGTATACAGTCTACAGGCCAGTCTACTGTGTTGTATTACAGTTACAGGCCAGTTACAGTGTGTTATTACAGTCTACAGGCCAGTCTACAGTGTTGTATTACAGTCTACAGGCCAGTCATACAGTGTTGTATTTACAGTCTACAGGCCAGTCTACAGGCCAGTCTACAGTGTTGTATTACAGTCTACAGGCCAGTCTGCAGTGTTGTATTGCAGTCTACAGTTTACTGTGTTGTATTCAGTCAGTCTCCCGGCCAGTCTAATGTGTTGTATACAGACTACTGTGTTCTATTGTAGGCTAAGGCCAGTCTACAGGCCAGTCTACAGTGTTGTGTCTACAGGCCAGTCTACTGTGTTGTATTACAGTCACAGGCCAGTCTACAGTTGTTATACAGTCTACAGGCCAGTCTACAGTGTTGTATTACAGTCTACAGGCCAGTCTACATGTTTGTATTACAGTCTACAGGCCAGTCTACTGTGTTGTATTACAGTCTACAGGCCAGTCTACTGTGTTGATTACAGTATACAGGCCAGTCTATTGTGTTGTATTACAGTCTACAGGCCAGTCTATAGGACAGTCTACAGTGTTGTATACAGTCCACAGGCCAGTCTACAGTGTGTAGTTTTTGTGAGGAATGTGGTGTGAGGTAAGTGGGTGTGCGGTAAGTGGTGTGAGGTAGGGGTGAGGAAGTGGTGTGAGGTCGTGGGTGAGGAAGTGAGTGAGGTAGTGGTGAGGAAAAGTGGGTGAGGTAGTGGGCTGAGGTAGTGGTGAGGAAGTGGTGCGAGGTATAGTGGTGTGAGGTAGTGGTGATGAAGTGGGTGAGGAAGTGGAGTGAGGTAGTGGTGTGAGGACGTGCGTGTGAGGAAGTGGTGTGAGGTAGTGGGTGAGGAAGTGGTGTGAGGTATGTGGGTGAGGTAGTGGGTGAGGAAGTGGTGTGAGGAAGTGGTGTGAGGTAGTGTGGTGAGGTAAGTGGTGTGAGGTATGTGGGATGAGGAAGTGGTGTGAGATAGGGTGTGAGCGTAGTGGTTTGTGAGGTAAGTGGTTGGTGAGGAAGTGGTGTGAGTTAGTGGGTGAGGAAGTGCGTGTGAGGTTAGTGGGTGAGGAAGTGGTATGAGGGTAAGGTTCGTAGCATAGCGGTAAGTGGTTCAATTGTGAGGCACGTGGGTGACGGGAATGGTGTGAGGTAGTGGGTGAGAAGTAGTGTGAAGGTATTGGGTGAGTTATAGTTTGCCTGGTCTAGGTGATGAGGAATGTGGTTGTGAGGTAAGCTGTGTGAGGGATGTGGTGTGAGGTAAGTTGGTGAGGACGTGGTGTGAGGTAGTGGGTGAGGAGTGGTGTGAGGTGGGGAGGAAGTGGTGTGAGGTAGTGGGTGAGGTAGTGGGTGAGGAAGTGGTGTGAGGATGTGGTGTGAGGTAGTGGGTGAGGAAGTGGGTGAGGAAGTGGAGTGAGGTAGTGGGTGAGGAAGTGGTGTGAGGAAGTGGTGTGAGGTAGTGGGTGAGGAAGTGGTGTGAGGATGTGGTGTGAGGTAGTGGGTGAGGAAGTGGTGTGAGGAAGTGGTGTGAGGTAGTGGGTGAGGAAGTGGTGTGAGGTAGTGGGTGAGGAAGTGGTGTGAGGTAGTGGGTGAGGTAGTGGTGTGAGGATGTGGTGTGAGGAAGTGGGTGAGGGAGTGGTGTGAGGTAGTGGGTGAGGAAGTGGTGTGAGGTAGTGGGTGAGGAAGTGGTGTGAGGTAGTGGGTGAGGAAGTGGTATGAGGAAGTGGTGTGAGGTAGTGGTAGAGGACGTGGGTGAGGAAATGGTGTGAGGTAGTGGGTGAGGAAGTAGTGTGAGGTAGTGGGTGAGGTAGTGGGTGAGGAAGTGGGTGAGGTAGTGGTGTGAGGATGTGGTGTGAGGAAGTGGGTGAGGAAGTGGTGTGAGGTAGTGGGTGAGGAAGTGGTGTGAGGTAGTGGGTGAGGAAGTGGTGTGAGGTAGTGGGTGAGGAAGTGGTGTGAGGTAGTGGGTGAGGAAGTGGGTGAGGAAGTGGTGTGAGGTAGTGGGTGAGGAAGTGGTGTGAGGTAGTGGGTGAGGTAGTGGGTGAGGAAGTGGTGTGAGGATGTGGTGTGAGGTAGTGGGTGAGGAAGTGGGTGAGGAAGTGGAGTGAGGTAGTGGGTGAGGAAGTGGTGTGAGGAAGTGGTGTGAGGTAGTGGGTGAGGAAGTGGTGTGAGGTAGTGGGTGAGGTAGTGGGTGAGGAAGTGGTGTGAGGTAGTGGGTGAGGTAGTGGGTGAGGAAGTGGTGTGAGGTAGTGGGTGAGGTAGTGGGTGAGGAAGTGGTGTGAGGTAGTGGGTGAGGTAGTGGGTGAGGAAGTGGTGTGAGGTAGTGGGTGAGGTAGTGGGTGAGGAAGTGGTGTGAGGTAGTGGGTGAGGTAGTGGGTGAGGAAGTGGTGTGAGGTAGTGGGTGAGGAAGTGGTGTGAGGTAGTGGGTGAGGTAGTGGGTGAGGAAGTGGTGTGAGGTAGTGGGTGAGGAAGTGGTGTGAGGTAGTGGGTGAGGAAGTGGTGTGAGGTAGTGGGTGAGGAAGTGGTGTGAGGTAGTGGGTGAGGAAGTGGTGTGAGGTAGTGGGTGAGGAAGTGGTGTGAGGTAGTGAACGAATGTACACTTCCGGAGAAAGGAGGTATCGCAAAACGTGACCAGACGGAAGCCACTCCTCAGTAAAAGACACATGACAGCCTGCTTGAGGTTTGCCAAAAGGCACCTAAAGACTCTCAGACCATGAGAAACAAGATACTCTGGTCTGATGAAACCAAGATTCAACTCTTTGGCCTAAATGCCAAGCGTCACGTCTGGAGGAAACCTTGCACCATCCCTACGGTGAAGCATGGTGGTGGCAGCATCATGCTGTGGGGATGTTTTTCAGCGGCAGGGACTGGGAGACTAGTCAGGATGGAGGGAAAGATGAACAGAACAAAGTACAGAGAGATCCTTGATGAAAACCTGCTCCAGAGCGCTCAGGACCTCAGACTGGGGCGAAGGTTCACCTTCCAACAGGACAACGACCCTAAGCACACAGCCAAGAAAATGCGGGAGTGGCTTCTAGACAAGTCTCTGAATGTCCTTGAGTGGACCAGCCAGAGCCCGAACTTGAACACGATCAAACATCTCTGGAGAGACCTGAAAATAGCTGTGCAGCGATGCTCCCCATCCAACCTGAGAGGATCTGCAGAGGATCTGCAGAGAAGAATGGGAGAAACTCCCCAAATACAGGTGTGCCAAGCTTGTAGCGTCATACCCAAGAAGATGGCGCCGTAGAACATGGCAGACATTTTACATTAAATGTTGTAATTCTTTTTGCATTTTGTGTAACTTATTTTTTTACTTATTGTGTACATAATGTTGCTGCTATTGTCTCTTTCGACTGAAAATAACTTCTGGACATCAGAACAGCGATTACTAACCGCGGACTGGAAGAAAAATGTTCCTTTAACGAGTCCGACGAGAAGGATATCCTGCTTTCACTGGAACAGGCCCAGATCCACGCCTTTAGCGTGAAGAAAAGACGCCGGAAAAGAGGCCGCAGATCGAGGATTCTTCTGAGAAGTCGGAGGCGAGCCAGTAATGAGACATTAAGAACTGTAATATCTTATGATTCACCGAGTCGTGGCTGAATGAAGAAACGGACAATATAGAGCTGGCGAGATTTTAAATTGCACCGGCAGGACAAAGACGCTACCTCTGGTAAGACGAGGGGTGGGGGTGTGTGTCTTTTTGTCAATAACAGCTGGTGCGCGATGTCTAATATTAAAGAAGTCTCGAAGTATTGCTCACCTGAGGTAGAGTACCTTATGATAAGCTGTAGACCACACTATCAAGAGAGTTCCCATCTGTATTATTTGTAGCCGTCTATTTACCACCACAAAGCGAAGCTGGCACTCTCAACCAACTCTATAAGGCCATAATCAATCAATCAAATGTATTTATAAAGCCCGTCTTACATCAGCTGATGTCACAAAGTGCTGTACAGGAACCCACCCTAAAACCCCAAACAGTAGGTGTAGAAGCACATTTTATAGCTGCACGGCTACCGAGCTTCTACACCAACATAGGCAAAGAATAAAATGCTCACCCAGAAGCGGCGCTCCTAGTGGCCAGGGAATTTAATGCAAGCAAACCTAAATCAATTTTACAAAATTTTCACCAGCATGCCACATGTGCAACTAGCGGTGAAAAAAATCCTAGACCTTTACTCCACACACAGAGATGCGTACAAAGCTCTCCCTCACCCTCCATTTGGCAAATCTGACCACAATTCTATCCTTCTGATTCCTGCTTACAAGCAAAAACTAAAGCAGGAAGTACCAGTGACTTGCTCAATATGGAAGTGGTCAGATGACGCGGATGCTACACTACAGGACTGTTTTGTTAGCACAGACTGGAATATGTTCCGGGATTCATCCAATGGCATTGAGGAATACACCACCTCAGTCATCAGCTTCATCAATAAGTGCATCGATGACGTCGTCCCCACAGTGACTGTACGTACATACCCCAACTAGAAGCCATAGATTACAGGCAACATCTGCATCGAGCTAAAGGCTAGAGCTGCCACTTTCAAGGAGTGGGAGACTAATCCGGACGCGTATAAGAAATCCCGCTATCCCCTCAGACGAACTATCAAACAAGCAAAGCGTCAATACAGGATTAAGATTGAATCCTACTACACCGGCTCTGATGCTCGTCGGATGTGGCAGGGCTTGAAAACTATTACGGACTACAAAGGGAAACCCAGACGTGAGCTGCCCAGTGACACGAGCCTACCAGATGAGCTAAATGCCTTTTATGCTCACTTCGAGGCAAGCAACACTGAAGCATGCACGAGAGCACCAGCTGTTGTGGATGACTATGTGATAACGCTCTCGGTGGCCGATGTGAACAAAACCTTTAAACAGGTCAACATTCACAAAGCCGCTGGGCCAGACGGATTACCAGCACGTGTACTCAAAGCATGCCAACTTGATCAACTGTCAAGTGTCTTCACTGACATTTTCAACCTCTCCTTGACCGAGTCTGTAATACCTACATGTTTCAAGCAGACCACCATAGTCCCTGTGCCCAAGGTAGCGAAGGTAACCTGCCTAAATGATTACCGCCCCATGGCACTCACATCAGTAGCCATGAAGTGCTTTGAAAGGCTGGTCAGGGCTCACATCAACAGCATCCTCCCGGACACCCTAGACCCACTCCAATTTGCATACCGCCCCAACAGATCCACAGATGACGCAATCTAAATCTCACTCCACACCGCCCTTTCTCACCTGGACAAAAGGAACACCTATGTGAGAATGCTGTTCATTGACTACAGCTCAGTGTTCAACACCATAGTGCCCACGAAGCTCATCACTAAGCTAAAGACTCTGGGACTAAACACCTCCCTCTGCAACTGGATCCTGGACTTCCTGACGGGCCGCCCCCAGGTGGTAAGAGTAGGCAACAACACGTCTGCCATGTGCCTTCTTAAAAGTTAATTTGTGGAATCAGTTATGTTGTGACAAGGTAGGGGTGGTATACAGAAGATAGCCCTATTTGGTAAAAGACCAAGTCCATATTCTGGGAAGAACAGCTCAAATAAGCAAAGAGAAATGACAGTCCATCATTACTTTAAGACATGAAGGTCAGTCAATGAGGAAAATTTCAAGAACTTTGCAGTCGCAAAAACCATCAAGCGCTAGGATGAAACTGGCTCTCATGAGGACCGCCACAGGAAAGGAAGACCCAGAGTTACCTCTGCTGCAGAGGATAAGTTCATTAAAGTTACCAGCCTCAGAAATTGCAGCCCAAATAAATGCTTCACAGAGTTCAAGTAACAGACACATCTCAACATCCACTGTTCAGAGGAGACTGCGTGAATCAGGCCTTCATGGTTGAATTACTGTAAAGAAACCATTACTAAAGGACACCAATAAGAAGAAGAGACTTGCTTGGGCCAAGAAACACGAGCAAATCAAATCAAATTAAATCGTATGTGTCACATACCGCCGAACACAACAGCTGTAGATCTGACAGTGAAATGCTTACTTACAATGCCAACAATGCTTTAAAAATAAGTGTTCAGTAAAAAAATTGAAAAGTAAAAAATAGAAAATAGAAAATAAAAGTAACAAATAATTAAACAGCAGCAGTAAAATAGACAGACCGGTGGAAATCTGTCCTTAGTCAAAATTTGAGATTTTTGGTTCCAACCGCTGTGTCTTTACGAGACTCAGAGTAGGTGAACGGATGATCTCCGCATGTGTGGTTCCCACCATGAAGCATGGAGGAGGAGGTGTGATGTTGTGGGGGTGGTTTGCTGGTGACACTGTCTGTGATTTATTTTGAATTCAAGGCACACTTAACCAGCATGTCGGTGATCAGGCCTACCACCGTTGTGTCGTCAACTTAATGATGGTGTTGGAGTTGTGCCTGGCCACGCAGTCGTGGGTGAACAGGGAGTACAGGAGGGGACTGAGCACGCACCCCTGGGGAGCTCCAGTGTTGAGGATCAGCGTGGCAGATGTGTTGCTACCTACCCTCACCACCTGGGGGCGGCCCATCAGGAAGTCCAGGATCCAGTTGCAGAGAGAGAGGTTCAGTCGCAGGGTCCCGAGCTTGTTGATGAGCTTTGAAGGCACTATGATGTTGAACGCTGAGCTGTAGTCTATGACCAGCATGCTCACATAGTTATGTTCCCCGTTGTCCAGGTGGGAGAGGGCAGTGTGGAGTGCAATTGAGTTTGCTTCATCTGTGGATCTGTTGAGGCAGCATGCGAATTGGAATGGGTCCAGGGGGTCTGGGATTGTGTTGATGTGTGTCATGACCAGCCTTTCAAAACACTTCATAATTACAGATGTGATGCTACGGGGCGATAGTAATTTACAGTAGCTAGGTTACCTTGGGAACAGGGACAATGGTGGTCAGCTTGAAACATGTTGGGATGACAGACTGGGACAAGGAGAGATGAATGAAGACAATTGCCAGCTGGTTTGTGTATGCTTTTGAGAACCTGGTATTCTGGCCTTGTGATTGTTAACCCGTTTAAATGTTTTGCTCACATCGGCGAGACACAGTCATCCTTAGTCGGATATAGAGCTCTCAACATGAAAAAATTATCTGTTAGCATTTAATATGAAATAGCACCAATAGTGTACAGTCACTAGGTAGCATCATGTTTATTTTACAGTTATAAGAAATGTCAAATCTTATAGTAAGTCATTTCAAGCCCTATTGTCCCACTTTTATTGAATAGGAACATAAATCAGATTTTTTATATTCATATTTGTACTATGTACTTGAGCTTGTGTCCTAAAAAGTGAATATAACTATTTTGACCGGAAGGTGAGTTCCAGACCTTTCTAGAACTATGAAACACTACTAGTTATTGTTTATGACCATCTCATGAAAAATAATTACTTTAGGTTCTGTTTAGGCGGAAATCCGAATGTTGTCCTATCATTCAAGAGGTTACAAGGTGCATTGCATTGAAGCATAATCTTTGTTTGTTTCATGTGTTTTCCCCCCAGATTGATGCAGAGAGAACTCCTGAAGAGGTGTTTGCTCAGATCTGTCAGGCCATGGACTCCTGCTAGAGGAACCCGCCCATCTCTACATCATCACTACCATCGCCCCAGAGGTCTAACTACTACCACCGCCCAGGGGTCTAACTACTACCACCGCCCCAGAGGTCTAACTACTACCACCGCCCCGAGGTCTAACTACTACCACCGCCCCGGAGGTCTAACTACTACCACCGCCCCAGAGGTCTAACTACTACCACCGCCCCAGGGGTCTAACTACTACCACCGCCCCGGAGGTCTAACTACTACCACCGCCCCAGAGGTCTAACTACTACCACCGCCCCGGAGGTCTAACTACTACCACCGCCCCGGAGGTCTAACTACTACCACCGCCCCGGAGGTCTAACTACTACCACCGCCCCGGAGGTCTAACTACTACCACCGCCCCGGAGGTCTAACTACTACCACCGCCCCGGAGGTCTAACTACTACCACCGCCCCGAGGTCTAACTACTACCACCGCCCCAGAGGTCTAACTACTACCACCCCCCCGCCCCGGAGGTCTAACTACTACCACCGCCCCGGAGGTCTAACTACTACCACCGCCCCAGGGGTCTAACTACTACCACCGCCCCGGAGGTCTAACTACTACCACCACCCCAGAGGTCTAACTACTACCACCGCCCCGGAGGTCTAACTACTACCACCGCCCCGGAGGTCTAACTACTACCACCGCCCCGGAGGTCTAACTACTACCACCGCCCCAGGGGTCTAACTACTACCACCGCCCCGGAGGTGTAACTACTACCACCGCCCCGGAGGTCTAACTACTACCATCGCCCCACCCCAGAGGTCTAACTACTACCACCGCCCCGGAGGTCTAACTACTACCACCGCCCCGGAGGTCTAACTACTACTACCGCCCCGCCCCGGAGGTCTAACTACTACCACCCCCCCGCCCCGGAGGTCTAACTACTACCACCCCACCGCCCCGGAGGTCTAACTACTACCACCGCCCCGGAGGTCTAACTACTACCACCGCCCCGGAAGTCTAACTACTACCACCGCCCCGGAGGTCTAACTACTACCACCGCCCCGGAGGTCTAACTACTACCACCGCCCCGGAGGTCTAACTACTACCACCGCCCCGGAGGTCTAACTACTACCACCGCCCCGGAGGTCTAACTACTACCACCGCCCCGGAGGTCTAACTACTACCACCGCCCCGGAGGTCTAACTACTACCACCGCCCCGGAGGTCTAACTACTACCACCGCCCCGGAGGTCTAACTACTACCACCGCCCCGGAGGTCTAACTACTACCACCGCCCCGGAGGTCTAACTACTACCCCCGCCCCGGAGGTCTAACTACTACCACCCCCCCGCCCCGGAGGTCTAACTACTACCACCGCCCCGGAGGTCTAACTACTACCACCGCCCCGGAGGTCTAACTACTACCACCCCCCCGAGGTCTAACTACTACCACCGCCCCGGAGGTCTAACTACTACCACCGCCCCAGAGGTCTAACTACTACCACCGCCCCGGAGGTCTAACTACTACCACCGCCCCAGAGGTCTAACTACTACCACCGCCCCAGAGGTCTAACTACTACCACCACCCCGGAGGTCTAACTACTACCACCGCCCCGGAGGTCTAACTACTACCACCGCCCCGGAGGTCTAACTACTACCACCGCCCCGGAGGTCTAACTACTACCACCGCCCCGGAGGTCTAACTACTACCACCGCCCCGGAGGTCTAACTACTACCACCGCCCCGGAGGTCTAACTACTACCACCGCCCCGGAGGTCTAACTACTACCACCGCCCCAGAGGTCTAACTACTACCACCGCCCCAGGGGTCTAACTACTACCACCGCCCCAGGGGTCTAACTACTACCACCCCCCCGCCCCGGAGGTCTAACTACTACCACCGCCCCGGAGGTCTAACTACTACCACCGCCCCGGAGGTCTAACTACTACCACCGCCCCGGAGGTCTAACTACTACCACCGCCCCGGAGGTCTAACTACTACCACCGCCCCGGAGGTCTAACTACTACCACCGCCCCGGAGGTCTAACTACTACCACCGCCCCGGAGGTCTAACTACTACCACCGCCCCAGGGGTCTAACTACTACCACCGCCCCAGGGGTCTAACTACTACCACCGCCCCGGAGGTCTAACTACTACCACCGCCCCAGAGGTCTAACTACTCTCCTCCTCAGATGCATCCCAAATGGGCACCTATTCCCTGCATAGTGCACTACCTTCTTCCAGAGCCATATGGGCAAAAAGTAGTGCACTATATAGGGAATAGGGCTCTGGTCTAAAGTAGTGCACTATATAGGGAATAGGGCTCTGGTCTAAAGTAGTGCACTATATAGGGAATAGGGCTCTGGTCTAAAGTAGTGCACTATATAGGGAATAGGGCTCTGGTCTATAGTAGTGTACTATATAGGGAATAGGGCTCTGGTCTACAGTAGTGCACTATATAGGTAATAGGGCTCTGGTCTAAAGTAGTGCACTATATAGGGAATAGGGCTCTGGTCTAAAGTAGTGCACTATAAAGGGCATAGGGCTCTGGTCTAAAGTAGTGCACTATATAGGGAATAGGGCTCTGGTCTATAGTAGTGCACTATATAGGGAATAGGGCTCTGGTCTATAGTAGTGCACTATATAGGGAATAAGGCTCTGGTCGATAGTAGTGCACTATATAGGGCATAGGGCTCTGGTCTATAGTAGTGCACTATATAGGGAATAGGGCTCTGGTCTATAGTAGTGCACTATATAGGGAATAGGGCTCTGGTCTAAAGTAGTGCACTATATAGGGAATAGGGCTCTGGTCTAAAGTAGTGCACTATACAGGGAATAGGGCTCTGGTCTATAGTAGTGCACTATATAGGGCATAGGGCTCTGGTCGAAAGTAGTGCACTATATAGGGAATAGGGTGCCATATGGGATGCCTGCCCCTCCTTGCCAACTCTGCTACTCTGAAGAGACCCGGCCACAAGACTCTCACACTTTTACACTCTCAGACACACACACACACACTCTCTCACACACACACACACCCTCACACACACACATTTAGAAAGAGAAATCACTCAAATGCATGTCTTGGAAATGCATCGTAAATCTATGCTGCAGTGGGAACAACTCTTGTATTTGTAATTTGTAGCTGTAGTGGTAAAAATAAAGAAATAGATTCGTAAACGCTGATGGCATTTCGTGCTGAATAAAGTAACGACGCTCCTTATATTTTCAAAGCATTTTCCCGTGATAAATATTATTATATTATATTACGCTTGCAAAAAAAAATGTAATTAAAAAGGTGTGTAAACTGCGTTTATCCTCCACTAAACCACTGCTTGGACACTAAAGAGGCTTTAACTTAGCATTAACTACAACTTTACTACAGATAGTGGTAACATTAGTTTCAGTATAATATCGCTGCAGTCTGTCCCAATCTGTTGAAAACACATAGTGTAACGCTGCCTGTGTGTGTGTGTGTGTGTGTGTGTGTGTGTGTGTGTGTGTGTGTGTGTGTGTGTGTGTGTGTGTGTGTGTGTGTGTGTGTGTGTGAGAGAGAATCTCATGAATCGGATGGTGTTCTCCATCTTGCTCTATGACCCCCATAAGTGTCAGAGGACTGAAGGTAACTGGTACCACTTTAAAAAAAAAACAAGTATGGGGTTATAGTGACCCCCACAAAAAAAGGGGTTAAATGTGTGTCCCAAAAAAACTAAAATATTTCCTGAACTTTCCTCTATCCTAGACACTTTAAAACGTTCTTTTTGACGTATGTTTTGTCTGTTAGCCATTTCTGAATGTGTTATTCAATGAGTTTCTATGGGATACAGCAGCAAAGGCCAAATACAATATATATTTTTTAAAAGGCTTAGACTTTTAGAGTAATGAAGTGTCGGGACTTCGGGTCCCTGAGGCATGGAGAGAGAGTTCTCTGCCCACTTAGCCTTGTTGTCCCTGAGGCATGGAGAGAGAGTGCTCTGCCCACTTAGCCTTGTTGTCCCTGAGGCATGGAGAGAGAGTTCTCTGCCCACTTAGCCTTGTTGTCCCTGAGGCATAGAGAGAGAGTTCTCTGCCCACTTAGCCTTGTTGTCCCTGAGGCATAGAGAGAGAGTTCTCTGCCCACTTAGCATTGTTGTCCCTGAGGCATAGAGAGAGAGTTCTCTGCCCACTTAGCCTTGTTGTCCCTGAGGCATAGAGAGAGAGTTCTCTGCCCACTTAGCCTTGTTGTCCCTGAGGCATAGAGAGAGAGTTCTCTGCCCACTTAGCCTTGTTGTCCCTGAGGCATGTGAAGAGAGTTCTCTGCCCACTTAGCCTTGTTGTCCCTGAGGCATAGAGAGAGAGTTCTCTGCCCACTTAGCCTTGTTGTCCCTGAGGCATGTGAAGAGAGTTCTCTGCCCACTTAGCCTTGTTGTCCCTGAGGCATAGAGAGAGAGAGTTCTCTGCCCACTTAGCCTTGTTGTCCCTGAGGCATAGAGAGAGAGTTCTCTGCCCACTTAGCCTTGTTGTCCCTGAGGCTTAGAGAGAGAGTTCTCTGCCCACTTAGCCTTGTTGTCCCTGAGGCATGTGAAGAGAGTTCTCTGCCCACTTAGCCTTGTTGTCCCTGAGGCATAGAGAGAGAGTTCTCTGCCCCCTTAGCCTTGTTGTCCCTGAGGCATAGAGAGAGAGTTCTCTGCCCACTTAGCCTTGTTGTCCCTGAGGCATGTGAAGAGAGTTCTCTGCCCACTTAGCCTTGTTGTCCCTGAGGCATAGAGAGAGAGTTCTCTGCCCACTTAGCCTTGTTGTCCCTGAGGCATAGAGAGAGAGTTCTCTGCCCACTTAGCCTTGTTGTCCCTGAGGCATAGAGAGAGAGAGTTCTCTGCCCACTTAGCCGTGTTGTCCCTGAGGCATAGAGAGAGTTCTCTGCCCACTTAGCCTTGTTGTCCCTGAGGCATAGAGAGAGAGTTCTCTGCCCACTTAGCCTTGTTGTCCCTGAGGCATGTGAAGAGAGTTCTCTGCCCCCTTAGCCTTGTTGTCCCTGAGGCATAGAGAGAGAGTTCTCTGTCCACTTAGCCTTGTTGTCCCTGAGGCATAGAGAGAGAGTTCTCTGCCCACTTAGCCTTGTTGTCCCTGAGGCATAGAGAGAGAGTTCTCTGCCCACTTAGCCTTGTTGTCCCTGAGGCATGTGAAGAGAGTTCTCTGCCCACTTAGCCTTGTTGTCCCTGAGGCATGGAGAGAGAGTTCTCTGCCCACTTAGCCTTGTTGTCCCTGAGGCATAGAGAGAGAGTTCTCTGCCCACTTAGCCTTGTTGTCCCTGAGGCATGTGAAGAGAGCTCTCTGCCCACTTAGCCTTGTTGTCCCTGAGGCATGTGAAGAGAGCTCTCTGCCCACTTAGCCTTGTTGTCCCTGAGGCATGTGAAGAGAGCTCTCTGCCCACTTAGCCTTGTTGTCCCTGAGGCATGTGAAGAGAGTTCTCTGCCCACTTAGCCGTGTTGTCCCTGAGGCATAGAGAGAGAGTTCTCTGCCCACTTAGCCTTGTTGTCCCTGAGGCATGTGAAGAGAGTTCTCTGCCCACTTAGCCGTGTTGTCCCTGAGGCATAGAGAGAGAGTTCTCTGCCCACTTAGCCTTGTTGTCCCTGAGGCATAGAGAGAGAGTTCTCTGCCCACTTAGCCTTGTTGTCCCTGAGGCATAGAGAGAGAGTTCTCTGCCCACTTAGCCTTGTTGTCCCTGAGGCATAGAGAGAGAGTTCTCTGCCCACTTAGCCTTGTTGTCCCTGAGGCATGTGAAGAGAGTTCTCTGCCCACTTAGCCGTGTTGTCCCTGAGGCATAGAGAGAGAGTTCTCTGCCCACTTAGCCGTGTTGTCCCTGAGGCATAGAGAGAGAGTTCTCTGCCCACTTAGCCTTGTTGTCCCTGAGGCATAGAGAGAGAGTTCTCTGCCCACTTAGCCTTGTTGTCCCTGAGGCATAGAGAGAGAGTTCTCTGCCCACTTAGCCTTGTTGTCCCTGAGGCATGGAGAGAGAGTTCTCTGCCCACTTAGCTGGAAAGCAAATGTCAGATGTCTAGTGGGCAGAGGTGTGTTTGTCTGTGTGTGTGCACTGTGCGTGCATGCATGCCAATGTGTGTGTGTGTGTCCTGAGCGTGGATTCATGCCAATGTGTGTGTGTGTGTGTGTGTACTGAGCGTGGATTCATGCCAATGTGTGTGTGTGTGTACTGAGCGTGGATTCATGCCAATGTGTGTGTGCGTGTGATGCTCTCACGTATAGTAGGCATTCTATTGTAGCATGCACGGATTACACATCAAGCTTATTGCCTTTTACGTGCTATACAGTACCAGTCAAAAGTTTGGACACACCTACTCATTCAAGGATTCTTTTTTATTTTGACTATTTTCTACATTGTAGAATAATAGTGAAGACATTAAAACTATGAAATAACACATATGGAATCATGTAGTAACCAAAAAAGTGTTAAACAAATCAAAATATATTTTATATTTGAGCTTCTTAAAAGTTGCCACACTTTGCCTTGATGACAACTTTGCACACTCTTGGCATTCTCTCAACCAGCTTCATGAGGTAGTCACCTGGAATGCATTTCAATTAACAGGTGTGTGTTGTTAAAAGTTCATTTGTAGAATTTCTTTCCTTCTTAATGCGTTTGAGCCAATCAGTTGTGTTGTGACAAGGTAGGGGTGATATACAGAAGATAGCCCTATTTGGTAAAAGACCAAGTCCATATTAGGGCAAGAACAGCTCAAATAAGCAAAGAGAAACGACAGTCCAGCATTACTTTAAGACATGAAGGTCAGTCAATGAGGAAAATTTCAAGAACTTTGAACGTTTCTTCAAGTGCAGTTGCAAAAACCGTCAAGCGCTATGATGAAACTGGCTCATGAGGACCGCCAAAAGGTAAAGGACGACCCAGAGTTACCTCTGCTGCAGAGGATAAGTTCATTAGAGTTAACTAGAGACAGCATGAATCAGGCCTTCATGGTCGAATTACAGCAAAGAAACCACTACCAAAGGACACCAATAAGAAGAAGAGACTTGCTTTGGCCAAGAAACAAGAGCAATGGACATTAGACCGATAGAAATCTGTCCTTTGGTCTGATGAGTAAATGTGAGATTTTTGCTTCCAACCTCTGTGTCTTTGTGAGACGCAGAGTAGGTGAACGGATGATCTCTGCATGTGTGTTCCCACCGTGAAGCATGGAGGAGGTGTGATGGTGCTTTGTTGGTGACACTGTCTGTGATTTATTTAGAATTCAAGGCACACTTAACCAGCATGTCTACCACAGCATTCTGCAGCGATACGCCATCCTTTGTTTTTCAACAGGAAAATGGCCCAATTGAGATGGTTTGGGATGAGTCGGGCCGCAGAGTTGGTCACGGGTGCACCTCAGCCACGCTCAAGGTCCTAAATGATATCATAACCGCCATCGATAAAAGGACAGTACTGCGCAGCTGTCTTCATCGACCTGGGCAAGGCTTTCAAATCTGTCAATCATCGTATTCTTATCGGCAGACTCAACAGCCTTGGTTTCTCAAATGATTGCCTCGCTTGGTTCACCAACTACTTCTCTGATAGAGTTCAGTGTGTCAAATCGGAGGGTCTGTTGTCCGGACCTCTGGCAGTCTCTATGGGGGTGCCACAGGGTTCAATTCTCGGGCCAACTCTTTTCTCTGTATATATCAATGATGTCGCTCTTGCTGCTTCTCTGATCCACCTCCACGTAGACAACACCATTCTATATACTTCTGACCCATTTTTGGACACTATGTTAATTAACCTCCAAATGAGTTTCAATGCCATACAACACTCCTTTCGTGGCCTCCAACTGCTCTTAAACGCTAGTAAAACTAAATGCATGCTCTTCAAACGATCGCTGATTTAGAATATGTGGACAATTACAAATACCTAGGTGTCTGGTTAGACTGTAAACTCTCCTTCCAGACTCACATTAAGCATCTCCAATCCAAAATTAAATCTAGAATCGGCTTCCTATATCGCAACAAAGCCTCCTTCACTCATGCTGCCAAACATACCCTCGTAAAACTGACTATCCTGCCAATCCTTTACTTCGGCGATGTAATTTACTAAATAGCCTCCAACACTCTACTCAACAAATTGGATGCAGTCTATCACAGTGCCATCCGTTTTGTCACCAAAGCCCCATATACTACCCACCACTGCGACCTATATGCTCTCGTTGGCTGGCCCTCGCTTCATATTCGTCACCAAACCCACTGGCTCCAGGTCATCTATAAGTCTTTGCTAGGTACAGCTCCGCCTTATCTCAGCTCACTGGTCACCATAAAAACACCCACCCATAGCACGTGCTCCAGCAGGTATATTTCACTGGTCATCCCTAAAGCCAACACCTGCTTTGGCCGCCTTTCCTTCCAGTTCTCTGCTGCCAATGTCTGGAACGAATTGCAAAAAATTTACTGAAGTTGGAGACTTATATCTCCCTCACTAACTTCAAGCATCGGCTGTCAGAGCAGCTTACCGATCGCTGCAGCTGTACACAGCCCATCTGTAAATAGCCCATCCAACCAACTACCTACCTCATCCCCATATTTTCTTTTTCCTGCTCTTTGCACACCAGTATTTCTACTTGCACATCCTCATCTGCACATCTATCACTCCAGTGTTAATTGCTAAATTGTATTTATTTCGCCACTATGGCCTATTTATTGCCTTACCTCCTTACTTCATTTGCACACACTGTATACATATTTTCTATTGTGTTATTGACTGTACGATTGCTTATCCCATGTGTAACTCTGTGTTGTTGTTTTTGTCACAATGCTTTGCTTTATCTTGGCCAGGTCACAGTTGTAAATGAGAACTTGTTCTCAACTGGCCTACCTGGTTAAATAAAGGTGATATAAAAATTAAAAAAATAAGTGAAGGAAAAGTGCTCAGCATATGTGGGAACTCCTTCAAGACTGTTGGAAAAGCATTCCAGGTGAAGCTGTTTGAGAGAACGGTGGCTCCTTTGAAGAATCTGGCGCAGAGCTCTAAGGCACTGCATCTCAGTGATAGAGGCTTCACTACATACCCTGGTGCGATCCCGGGCTGTATCACAACCCGGCCGTGATCGGGAGTCCCATAGGGCGGCGCACAATTGTCTCAGCATCATTCGGGTTAGGGAAGGGGATTTGGCCGTCGTTGTAAATAAGAATTTGTTTTTAACTGACTTGCCTACTTAAATAAAAGGTTAAATACATTTGTTTAACACTTTTATGGTTATTACATGTTTCCATATGTGTTATTTCATAGTTTTTAAGTCTTCATTATTATTCTACAATGTGGAAAATAATAAAAAATAAAGGAAAACCCTTGAATTAGTAGGTGTGTCCAAACTTTTGAAGCGTACTGAATATATAAATATATATAACAAAAAACTAATAACAGACTATTGCATTTTATTCTATATAGCTGGTTGCAGGCTTCTTGTCATAAGAGACAATGTCACAGCTCTAAGCGCTTGTTGAGTCAATACTTAACGTTTAATAAAGGCAGTTCCTTTGCTAAACCTGGACTCCTGACTTATTTGTGCAGAATTTGGAATATTCTACAGATTATATACACTCACTGGCCAGTTTATTAGGTACACCATCCCATTGTGTACACTCACTGGCCCGTTTATTAGGTACACCATCCCATTGTATACACTCACTGGCCAGTTTATTAGGTACACCATCCCATTGTATACACTCACTGACCAGTTTATTAGGTACACCATCCCATGGTGTACACTCACTGGCCAGTTTATTAGGTACACCATCCTATTGTATACACTCACTGGCCCGTTTATTAGGTACACCATCCCATTGTATACACTCACTGGCCAGTTTATTAGGTACACCATCCCATTGTATACACTCACTGGCCCGTTTATTAGGTACACCATCCCATTGTATACACTCACTGGCCAGTTTATTAGGTACACCATCCCATTGTATACACTCACTGGCCAGTTTATTAGGTACACCATCCCATTGTATACACTCACTGACCAGTTTATTAGGTACACCATCCCATGGTGTACACTCACTGGCCCGTTTATTAGGTACACCATCCCATTGTATACACTCACTGGCCAGTTTATTAGGTACACCATCCCATTGTATACACTCACTGGCCCGTTTATTAGGTACACCATCCCATTGTATACACTCACTGGCCAGTTTATTAGGTACACCATCCCATTGTATACACTCACTGGCCGGTTTATTAGGTACACCACCCCCACTGTGTTCCATCTACTCTACTTGAACAAATATGGTGGATGCCATGGCACTATAAATCTTGCCTCAGAGATGGTAGTAGATAAGATGCCAATGGCACTATAAATCATGCCTCAGAGATGGTAGTAGATAAGATGCCATGGCACTATAAATCATGCCTCAGAGATGGTAGTAGATAAGATGCCATGGCACTATAAATCATGCCTCAGAGATGGTAGTAGATAAGATGCCAATGGCACTATAAATCATGCCTCAGAGATGGTAGTAGATAAGATGCCAATGGCACTATAAATCATGCCTCGGAGATGGTAGTAGATAAGATGCCAATGGCACTATAAATCATGCCTCAGAGATGGTAGTAGATAAGATGCCATGGCACTATAAATCATGCCTCAGAGATGGTAGTAGATAAGATGCCAATGGCACTATAAATCATGCCTCAGAGATGGTAGTAGATAAGATGCCAATGGCACTATAAATCATGCCTCAGAGATGGTAGTAGATAAGATGCCATGGCACTATAAATCATGCCTCAGAGATGGTAGTAGATAAGATGCCAATGGCACTATAAATCATGCCTCAGAGATGGTAGTAGATAAGATGCCAATGGCACTATAAATCATGCCTCAGAGATGGTAGTAGATAAGATGCCATGGCACTATAAATCATGCCTCGGAGATGGTAGTAGATAAGATGCCAATGGCACTATAAATCATGCCTCAGAGATGGTAGTAGATAAGATGCCATGGCACTATAAATCATGCCTCAGAGATGGTAGTAGATAAGATGCCAATGGCACTATAAATCATGCCTCAGAGATGGTAGTAGATAAGATGCCAATGGCACTATAAATCATGCCTCAGAGATGGTAGTAGATAAGATGCCATGACACTATAAATCATGCCTCGGAGATGGTAGTAGATAAGATGCCATGGCACTATAAATCATGCCTCAGAGATGGTAGTAGATAAGATGCCAATGGCACTATAAATCATGCCTCAGAGATGGTAGTAGATAAGATGCCATGGCACTATAAATCATGCCTCAGAGATGGTAGTAGATAAGATGCCATGACACTATAAATCATGCCTCAGAGATGGTAGTAGATAAGATGCCAATGGCACTATAAATCATGCCTCAGAGATGGTAGTAGATAAGATGCCATGACACTATAAATCATGCCTCAGAGATGGTAGTAGATAAGATGCCAATGGCACTATAAATCATGCCTCAGAGATGGTAGTAGATAAGATGCCATGGCACTATAAATCATGCCTCAGAGATGGTAGTAGATAAGATGCCATGGCACTATAAATCATGCCTCAGAGATGGTAGTAGATAAGATGCCAATGGCACTATAAATCATGCCTCAGAGATGGTAGTAGATAAGATGCCAATGGCACTATAAATCATGCCTCAGAGATGGTAGTAGATAAGATGCCATGGCACTATAAATCATGCCTCAGAGATGGTAGTAGATAAGATGCCATGGCACTATAAATCATGCCTCAGAGATGGTAGTAGATAAGATGCCAATGGCACTATAAATCATGCCTCAGAGATGGTAGTAGATAAGATGCCATGGCACTATAAATCATGCCTCAGAGATGGTAGTAGATAAGATGCCAATGGCACTATAAATCATGCCTCAGAGATGGTAGTAGATAAGATGCCATGACACTATAAATCATGCCTCAGAGATGGTAGTAGATAAGATGCCAATGGCACTATAAATCATGCCTCAGAGATGGTAGTAGATAAGATGCCAATGGCACTATAAATCATGCCTCAGAGATGGTAGTAGATAAGATGCTTTGCTAAAACAAAATGTATCTTTTATAAATAACTCCAAAATATATAAATATTGTCCTATGTCGCCCCGACATGCCCACCAGTCAAAGCCAATACAACAGCGCCCCCTGGTGGCTAACACCGTCTTTACTGAGTAATCTGTTTGTTTTGTAGAATAATAGTGGTTTTATATTTCATATTTGACGTGTGAATCTTTAACTCAGGGCTAATTTGTAAGAGACCGTGACCTTAACATAATTACTTGTCTAATAATGGTAAACAAATGTCAACTCGGGAATAAAGATTCTCTGATATATAGAATCAATTAATAAATCCAACATTTCTTTGTTTTGTCACAAACGACTCTGCCTACTTCTAATATATTATCATTTACTATCAATATATAGTAATATCAATATATTATTATATATTATCATTTACTGAGGCGACCATAACAAAACCAAAGAATGCTGCAGGATTCTCCAGGAGTAAAAATTATATTTTCACATTTTTATTTCCACTGATCTCCTCTAACAGTTTAACATGATTTAAGAACATACCGTTCGTTATACACAGATATTGAAGCATAGAGGGAGGGGGGACGACAAAAAAACTAAATCCATACAAAATGGTGTCTACTCATCAAGCACAACCAAATCTACAGTCATGTCTAGATGGGATACAGCTTGTCAAATTGAAGTACAAAGTAATTTAACTTAATTCTCCCTGCCTGCTACGTTAATTCTTCCAACCTGCTACGAAAACTACATTTTGATAAAAGCTGTATCCCTTCTAGACACTAGGGGTTCTCCTTCGTTCCTACCTCCTCCCCTACCGGGTGTACGTTTTGGGTTTCTGCCCGAGCGCTACACAGCCGATTCAAATAACCAACTCATCATCATCAAACTTTGATGATTTGGGAAGAGAGTAGGAAGAGGAGAGAAGGGAGGAGAGCAGGAGAAGGAGGAGAGGAGAGCAGGGGAAGAGGAGGGAGGAGGAGAAGAAGAAGAGGAGGGAGGAGAGGAGAGAAGGGAGGAGGAGAGGAGGGAGGAGGAGAGAAGAGGGAGGAGGAGAGAAGAGGGAGGAGGAGAGGGAGGAGCCTCTTCTGTATCGGCACTCAGGAATGTCGGGGTGCCTTTTTCAGTTTTTTTAAATTCTATTTTAAATAGTGTTTTTTATACTTCCATTATGTTCCTTTGTTTGGTCGTTATGGTAACCCCCCCCCTCCCCACCACAGCCTGCAGTCAGAGACCCCATGCCTGCCTTCCTGATGGGCTAGTGGGATGAGGTGAGCAGGGTAGCTGGACTGAGAGCTGTCTAGGTTCTCCAGGTCTGGAGCCATTCACAGTGTGGCCTGCCGGTTGGAGGCTTCTGTAGGCTGAGCTCAGCCTGGGGCTGGCTGGCTGAGGCTAAGTGGAGTGTAGCTGAAACTGTGGCCCCAGGGCTGGACCAGGAGGCTAGGGGTCTGTAGCTGTGGCCCCAGTGCTGGACCAGGAGGCTAGGAGTCTGTAGCTGTGGCCCCAGGGCTGGACCAGGAGGCTAGGAGTCTGTAGCTGTGGCCCCAGGGCTAGACCAGAATGCTAGGGGTCTGTAGCTGTGGCCCCAGGGCTGGACCAGGAGGCTAGGAGTCTGTAGCTGTGGCCCCAGGGCTGGACCAGGAGGCTAGGAGTCTGTAGCTATGGCCCAGGTGCTGGACCAGGAGGCTAGGTGTCTGTAGCTGTGGCCCCAGGGCTGGACCAGGAGGCTAGGAGTCTGTAGCTGTGGCCCCAGGGCTGGACCCATAGGCTAGGAGTCTGTAGCTATGGCCCAGGTGCTGGACCAGGAGGCTAGGAGTCTGTCGCTGTGGCCCCAGGGCTGGACCAGGAGGCTAGGAGTCTGTAGCTATGGCCCAGGTGCTGGACCAGGAGGCTAGGGGTCTGTAGCTGTGGCCCCAGGGCTGGACCAGGAGGCTAGGAGTCTGTAGCTGTGGCCCCAGGGCTGGACCAGGAGGCTAGGAGTCTGTAGCTGTGGCCCCAGGGCTGGACCAGGAGGCTAGGGGTCTGTAGCTGTGGCCCCAGGGCTGGACCAGGAGGCTAGGAGTCTGTAGCTGTGGCCCCAGGGCTGGACCAGGAGGCTAGGAGTCTGTAGCTGTGGCCCCAGGGCTGGACCAGGAGGCTAGGGGTCTGTAGCTGTGGCCCCAGGGCTGGACCAGGAGGCTAGGTGTCTGTAGCTGTGGCCCCAGGGCTGGACCAGGAGGCTAGGGGTCTGTAGCTGTGGCCCCAGGGCTGGACCAGGAGGCTAGGTGTCTGTAGCTGTGGCCCCAGGGCTGGACCAGGAGGCTAGGGGTCTGTAGCTGTGTCCCCAGGTGCTGGACCAGGAGGCTAGGAGTCTGTCGCTGTGGCCCCAGGGCTGAGATTAGGGGCCATGCTGTCATCTGTTAGCAGGGTAGTAGTTGGGGTCCAGGTAGTTATATCCAGGGGTCTGAGCCAGGCAGTAGTCTCTGTCTAGGAAGGTCTCATGGTGATGGACAGGCTCCAGATGGTGGCTGGGCGCGTGGCTCTCTGTCTTGTACAGGCTGGAGGAGGTAAACACCGGGTAAACACCGGGTAAACACCGGGTAAACACCGGGGAAACACAGGTTAATAGATTGTGGCAAAAAGGATTCCACATACACTTTATACAGTTGTGGCCAAATATATTGACACCATTGTACTTCTCTTCAATAATTCCCTATTTCTTCAACTGTAAGTTGGTCACAACACCTTGCTAGAGGTTTTTAGACATTGCAGAACCCATTTTATTTTTGTTACCTCTATTTTTAATAAATTAAAATGGTAAACTTCAGACAAAATGGCACGGACAAATGTAGCGTCACCGCAGAGCTAGTACTTGGTCAAGGGAACTGCAGACAAATTATTCGTGTAGCAATGAGCTTGCTGTACTTTTTTTCTGGTAATTTGTCCCACTCTTCAGCAGCAAACAGCTCTGATTCGTCCAACGTTTGAGGGGTGCCCTCCACCAACTGCTGTTGTCTGTCTTGTCATAAATAATGAATGTGATTCAGTTCAGCGACTCTTCTTAATCATTCTCTGTCCAAAAACAGTGTCTCTGTTTGAAGGTTGTGGGTCTTCCAGTAGGACAACACCCTCAAACACAAACTCAGCAAAAAAATAAACGTCCCTTTTTCAGGACCCTGTCTTTCAAAGATAATTCGTAAAAATCAAAATAATTGTTTTGATTTTGACCCCCCCCCCTTTGGGAAAGTATTGTCAGGCTGGAGGAACAAGGTTCAGACGTGTCAATTACGACAACTGGAAACAAAAGGGGGTTTTGTTTGCACATGCATCAATGAACTAACTCAACATTTGAAAATAAACTCTTCCTGCATCTTAGCGGTATTTTTACTGGTGTAAACTGGTATTATTGTATGTCCCACACAATCTATTTTTACGTGTGTTTCCAAAAAGTTTTAACACGTTTCAAGCATACTGAACAGCGCCCGGCCAATACATTGACACACGCATCGATGAAACTGAAGTTGTCTACTGCACCTGGAACACAACTATTAAGATGCAGGCAGGGTATATAAATGGAGTTAAACCTTCCTGTTGAAGTCCATTTAAAACCATTAGCCTGATGAACAGAGCCCCAGCCAGGACAGGACTCACCAGTCGGAGCAGTTGGAACAGAAGTCCACGGCTTTGTCTGAGGGACAGTCCTGACAATGCCACCGCAACCCCTGGATAGGCTGCATGCCACACACGTCACACTGCAGAGAGAAACATTAGCTAGTCTCAGATGATTTACAAAAATACTCATGTCAAACCACATTACACTCTGGAGAGAGTTAGCTAGCTACCATACACATTACACTGAGGAGAGTTAACTAGCTACCATACACATTACACTGAGGAGAGTTAACTAGCTACCATACACATTACACTGAGGAGAGTTAACTAGCTACCACACACATTACACTGAGGAGAGTTAACTAGCTACCATACACATTACACTGAGGAGAGTTAACTAGCTACCACACACATTACACTGAGGAGAGTTAACTAGCTACCACACACATTACACTAAGGAGAGTTAACTAGCTACCACACACATTACACTGAGGAGAGTTAGCTAGCTACCACACACATTACACTGAGGAGAGTTAACTAGCTACCACACACATTACACTAAGGAGAGTTAACTAGCTACCACACACATTACACTGAGGAGAGTTAACTAGCTACCACACACATTACACTAAGGAGAGTTAACTAGCTACCACACACATTACACTAAGGAGAGTTAACTAGCTACCACACACATTACACTAAGGAGAGTTAACTAGCTACCACACACATTACACTAAGGAGAGTTAACTAGCTACCATACACATTACACTGAGGAGAGTTAACTAGCTACCACACACATTACACTGAGGAGAGTTAACTAGCTACCACACAGTGTGGTATCACATGGTGATGTGTGTACCTAGTATCCATGGTGATGTGTGTACCTTGTATCCATGGTGATGTGTGTACCTTGTATCCATGGTGGTGTGTGTACCTAGTATCCATGGTGATGTGTGTACCTTGTATCCATGGTGATGTGTGTACCTTGTATCCATGGTGGTGTGTGTACCTAGTATCCATGGTGATGTGTGTACCTTGTATCCATGGTGATGTGTGTACCTAGTATCCATGGTGATGTGTGTACCTAGTATCCATGGTGATGTGTGTACCTTGTATCCATGGTGGTGTGTGTGCCTTGTATAACCAGCTGTCACACCTTGTATCTATGGTAATGTGTGTACCTAGTATCCATGGTGATGTGTGTACCTTGTATCCATGGTGATGTGTGTACCTTGTATCCATGGTGGTGTGTGTGCCTTGTATAACCAGCTGTCACACCTTGTATCTATGGTGATGTGTGTACCTAGTATCCATGGTGATGTGTGCACCTTGTATCCATGGTGATGTGTGTACCTTGTATCCATGGTGATGTGTGTACCTAGTATAACCAGCTGTCACACCTTGTATTCATGGTGATGTGTGTACCTAGTATCCATGGTGATGTGTGCACCTTGTATCCATGGTGATGTGTGTACCTTGTATCCATGATGATGATGTGTACCTAGTATCCACGGTGATGTGTGTACCTAGTATCCATGGTGATGTGTGCACCTTGTATCCACGGTGATGTGTGTACCTAGTATCCACGGTGATGTGTGTACCTAGTATCCACGGTGATGTGTGTACCTAGTATCCACGGTGATGTGTGTACCTTGTATCCATGGTGATGTGTGTACCTTGTATCCATGGTGATGTGTGTACCTTGTATCCACGGTGATGTGTGTACCTTGTATCCATGGTGATGTGTGTACCTTGTATCCATGGTGATGTGTGTACCTTGTATCCATGGTGCAGGGCCATGCTACTCTCAGCCTGGATCTCCTGCAGTTTGTGTTTCTTCATCCTCTTCAGCTCCAGAAGCTCCTTGTACTCCGGCAGGTGTCTCAACTCCTCAGGTACACCCTCCTCATCCTGGAAGAACACACACACACACACACACACACACACACACACACACACACACACACACACACACACACACACACACACACACACACACACAAAGTATCACAGACTAACATGTACAGTGAGGTTTGTAAGGAGCATGAAGACCCTGTAACCGATAAAGACTGACTCCTTGTAGTGACATTCCTACCATTAGAAAGTCAGACCCGTCCTCCAAGATAACCAGCTGTCATTCTGACAGTCTAATAAATACAGACAGGGCCTCGTCAGACCCCCCTCCAAGATAACCAGCTGTCATTCTGACAGTCTAATAAATACAGACAGGGCCTCGTCAGACCCCCCTCCAAGATAACCAGCTGTCATTCTAACAGTCTAATAAATACAGACAGGGCCTCGTCAGACCCCCCCCTCCAAGATAACCAGCTGTCATTCTAACAGTCTAATAAATACAGACAGGGCCTCGTCAGACCCCCCCTCCAAGATAACCAGCTGTCATTCTAACAGTCTAATAAATACAGACAGGGCCTCGTCAGACCCCCCCTCCAAGATAACCAGCTGTCATTCTAACAGTCTAATAAATACAGACAGGGCCTCGTCAGACCCCCCCTCCAAGATAACCAGCTGTCATTCTAACAGTCTAATAAATACAGACAGGGCCTCGTCAGACCCCCCCTCCAAGATAACCAGCTGTCATTCTAACAGTCTAATAAATACAGACAGGGCCTCGTCAGACCCCCCCTCCAAGATAACCAGCTGTCATTCTAACAGTCTAATAAATACAGACAGGGCCTCGTCAGACCCCCCCTCCAAGATAACCAGCTGTCATTCTAACAGTCTAATAAATACAGACAGGGCCTCGTCAGACCCCCCCCCTCCAAGATAACCAGCTGTCATTCTGACAGTCTAATAAATACAGACAGGGCCTCGTCAGACCCCCCTCCAAGATAACCAGCTGTCATTCTGACAGTCTAATAAATACAGACAGGGCCTCGTCAGACCCCCCTCCAAGATAACCAGCTGTCATTCTAACAGTCTAATAAATACAGACAGGGCCTCGTCAGACCCCCCCCTCCAAGATAACCAGCTGTCATTCTAACAGTCTAATAAATACAGACAGGGCCTCGTCAGACCCCCCCTCCAAGATAACCAGCTGTCATTCTGACTGCAACAGTCTAATACATACAGACAGGGCCTCGTCAGACCCCCCCTCCAAGATAACCAGCTGTCATTCTAACAGTCTAATAAATACAGACAGGGCCTCGTCAGACCCCCCCTCCAAGATAACCAGCTGTCATTCTAACAGTCTAATAAATACAGACAGGGCCTCGTCAGACCCCCCCTCCAAGATAACCAGCTGTCATTCTAACAGTCTAATAAATACAGACAGGGCCTCGTCAGACCCCCCCTCCAAGATAACCAGCTGTCATTCTAACAGTCTAATAAATACAGACAGGGCCTCGTCAGACCCCCCCTCCAAGATAACCAGCTGTCATTCTAACAGTCTAATAAATACAGACAGGGCCTCGTTAGACCCCCCCTCCAAGATAACCAGCTGTCATTCTAACAGTCTAATAAATACAGACAGGGCCTCGTTAGACCCCCCCTCCAAGATAACCAGCTGTCATTCTAACAGTCTAATAAATACAGACAGGGCCTCGTCAGACCCCCCCTCCAAGATAACCAGCTGTCATTCTGACAGTCTAATAAATACAGACAGGGCCTCGTCAGACCCCCCCTCCAAGATAACCAGCTGTCATTCTAACAGTCTAATAAATACAGACAGGGCCTCGTCAGACCCCCCCTCCAAGATAACCAGCTGTCATTCTAACAGTCTAATAAATACAGACAGGGCCTCGTTAGACCCCCCTCCAAGATAACCAGCTGTCATTCTGACTGCAACAGTCTAATAAATACAGACAGGACCTCGTCAGACCCCCCCTCCAAGATAACCAGCTGTCATTCTAACAGTCTAATAAATACAGACAGGGCCTCGTCAGACCCCCCCTCCAAGATAACCAGCTGTCATTCTAACTGCAACAGTCTAATAAATACAGACAGGGCCTCGTCAGACCCCCCCTCCAAGATAACCAGCTGTCATTCTAACAGTCTAATAAATACAGACAGGGCCTCGTCAGACCCCCCCTCCAAGATAACCAGCTGTCATTCTAACAGTCTAATAAATACAGACAGGGCCTCGTTAGACCCCCCCTCCAAGATAACCAGCTGTCATTCTAACAGTCTAATAAATACAGACAGGGCCTCGTCAGACCCCCCCCTCCAAGATAACCAGCTGTCATTCTAACAGTCTAATAAATACAGACAGGGCCTCGTCAGACCCCCCCCCCCCTCCAAGATAACCAGCTGTCATTCTAACAGTCTAATAAATACAGACAGGGCCTCGTCAGACCCCCCCCCTCCAAGATAACCAGCTGTCATTCTAACAGTCTAATAAATACAGACAGGGCCTCGTCAGACCCCCCCTCCAAGATAACCAGCTGTCATTCTAACAGTCTAATAAATACAGACAGGGCCTCGTCAGACCCCCCCTCCAAGATAACCAGCTGTCATTCTAACAGTCTAATAAATACAGACAGGGCCTCGTTAGACCCCCCCTCCAAGATAACCAGCTGTCATTCTAACAGTCTAATAAATACAGACAGGGCCTCGTCAGACCCCCCCCTCCAAGATAACCAGCTGTCATTCTAACAGTCTAATAAATACAGACAGGGCCTCGTCAGACCCCCCCCCTCCAAGATAACCAGCTGTCATTCTAACAGTCTAATAAATACAGACAGGGCCTCGTCAGACCCCCCCCCTCCAAGATAACCAGCTGTCATTCTAACAGTCTAATAAATACAGACAGGGCCTCGTCAGACCCCCCCCCTCCAAGATAACCAGCTGTCATTCTAACAGTCTAATAAATACAGACAGGGCCTCGTCAGACCCCCCCTCCAAGATAACCAGCTGTCATTCTAACAGTCTAATAAATACAGACAGGGCCTCGTCAGACCCCCCCTCCAAGATAACCAGCTGTCATTCTAACAGTCTAATAAATACAGACAGGGCCTCGTCAGACCCCCCCCCTCCAAGATAACCAGCTGTCATTCTAACAGTCTAATAAATACAGACAGGGCCTCGTCAGACCCCCCCTCCAAGATAACCAGCTGTCATTCTAACAGTCTAATAAATACAGACAGGGCCTCGTCAGACCCCCCCTCCAAGATAACCAGCTGTCATTCTGACAGTCTAATAAATACAGACAGGGCCTCGTTAGACCCCCCCTCCAAGATAACCAGCTGTCATTCTAACAGTCTAATAAATACAGACAGGGCCTCGTCAGACCCCCCCTCCAAGATAACCAGCTGTCATTCTGACTGCAACAGTCTAATAAATACAGACAGGGCCTCGTCAGACCCCCCCTCCAAGATAACCAGCTGTCATTCTAACAGTCTAATAAATACAGACAGGGCCTCGTCAGACCCCCCCTCCAAGATAACCAGCTGTCATTCTAACAGTCTAATAAATACAGACAGGGCCTCGTCAGACCCCCCCTCCAAGATAACCAGCTGTCATTCTAACAGTCTAATAAATACAGACAGGGCCTCGTCAGACCCCCCCTCCAAGATAACCAGCTGTCATTCTGACTGCAACAGTCTAATAAATACAGACAGGGCCTCGTCAGACCCCCCCTCCAAGATAACCAGCTGTCATTCTAACAGTCTAATAAATACAGACAGGGCCTCGTCAGACCCCCCCTCCAAGATAACCAGCTGTCATTCTAACAGTCTAATAAATACAGACAGGGCCTCGTCAGACCCCCCCTCCAAGATAACCAGCTGTCATTCTAACAGTCTAATAAATACAGACAGGGCCTCGTCAGACCCCCCCTCCAAGATAACCAGCTGTCATTCTAACAGTCTAATAAATACAGACAGGGCCTCGTCAGACCCCCCCCTCCAAGATAACCAGCTGTCATTCTAACAGTCTAATAAATACAGACAGGGCCTCGTTAGACCCCCCCTCCAAGATAACCAGCTGTCATTCTAACAGTCTAATAAATACAGACAGGGCCTCGTCAGACCCCCCCTCCAAGATAACCAGCTGTCATTCTAACAGTCTAATAAATACAGACAGGGCCTCGTCAGACCCCCCCTCCAAGATAACCAGCTGTCATTCTAACAGTCTAATAAATACAGACAGGGCCTCGTCAGACCCCCCCTCCAAGATAACCAGCTGTCATTCTAACAGTCTAATAAATACAGACAGGGCCTCGTCAGACCCCCCCCCCTCCAAGATAACCAGCTGTCATTCTAACAGTCTAATAAATACAGACAGGGCCTCGTCAGACCCCCCCTCCAAGATAACCAGCTGTCATTCTAACAGTCTAATAAATACAGACAGGGCCTCGTCAGACCCCCCCTCCAAGATAACCAGCTGTCATTCTGACAGTCTAATAAATACAGACAGGGCCTCGTCAGACCCCCCCTCCAAGATAACCAGCTGTCATTCTGACTGCAACAGTCTAATAAATACAGACAGGGCCTCGTCAGACCCCCCCTCCAAGATAACCAGCTGTCATTCTAACAGTCTAATAAATACAGACAGGGCCTCGTCAGACCCCCCCTCCAAGATAACCAGCTGTCATTCTAACAGTCTAATAAATACAGACAGGGCCTCGTCAGACCCCCCCTCCAAGATAACCAGCTGTCATTCTAACAGTCTAATAAATACAGACAGGGCCTCGTCAGACCCCCCCTCCAAGATAACCAGCTGTCATTCTGACTGCAACAGTCTAATAAATACAGACAGGGCCTCGTCAGACCCCCCCTCCAAGATAACCAGCTGTCATTCTAACAGTCTAATAAATACAGACAGGGCCTCGTCAGACCCCCCCTCCAAGATAACCAGCTGTCATTCTAACAGTCTAATAAATACAGACAGGGCCTCGTCAGACCCCCCCCCCTCCAAGATAACCAGCTGTCATTCTAACAGTCTAATAAATACAGACAGGGCCTCGTCAGACCCCCCCTCCAAGATAACCAGCTGTCATTCTAACAGTCTAATAAATACAGACAGGGCCTCGTCAGACCCCCCCTCCAAGATAACCAGCTGTCATTCTAACAGTCTAATAAATACAGACAGGGCCTCGTCAGACCCCCCCTCCAAGATAACCAGCTGTCATTCTAACAGTCTAATAAATACAGACAGGGCCTCGTCAGACCCCCCCTCCAAGATAACCAGCTGTCATTCTAACAGTCTAATAAATACAGACAGGGCCTCGTCAGACCCCCCCTCCAAGATAACCAGCTGTCATTCTAACAGTCTAATAAATACAGACAGGGCCTCGTCAGACCCCCCCTCCAAGATAACCAGCTGTCATTCTAACAGTCTAATAAATACAGACAGGGCCTCGTTAGACCCCCCCTCCAAGATAACCAGCTGTCATTCTAACAGTCTAATAAATACAGACAGGGCCTCGTCAGACCCCCCCTCCAAGATAACCAGCTGTCATTCTAACAGTCTAATAAATACAGACAGGGCCTCGTCAGACCCCCCCCCTCCAAGATAACCAGCTGTCATTCTAACAGTCTAATAAATACAGACAGGGCCTCGTTAGACCCCCCCTCCAAGATAACCAGCTGTCATTCTAACAGTCTAATAAATACAGACAGGGCCTCGTCAGACCCCCCCTCCAAGATAACCAGCTGTCATTCTAACAGTCTAATAAATACAGACAGGGCCTCGTCAGACCCCCCCCCTCCAAGATAACCAGCTGTCATTCTGACTGCAACAGTCTAATAAATACAGACAGGGCCTCGTCAGACCCCCCCTCCAAGATAACCAGCTGTCATTCTAACAGTCTAATAAATACAGACAGGGCCTCGTCAGACCCCCCCTCCAAGATAACCAGCTGTCATTCTAACTGCAACAGTCTAATAAATACAGACAGGGCCTCGTCAGACCCCCCCTCCAAGATAACCAGCTGTCATTCTAACAGTCTAATAAATACAGACAGGGCCTCGTCAGACCCCCCCTCCAAGATAACCAGCTGTCATTCTAACAGTCTAATAAATACAGACAGGGCCTCGTCAGACCCCCCCTCCAAGATAACCAGCTGTCATTCTAACAGTCTAATAAATACAGACAGGGCCTCGTCAGACCCCCCCTCCAAGATAACCAGCTGTCATTCTGACTGCAACAGTCTAATAAATACAGACAGGGCCTCGTCAGACCCCCCCTCCAAGATAACCAGCTGTCATTCTGACTGCAACAGTCTAATAAATACAGACAGGGCCTCGTCAGACCCCCCCTCCAAGATAACCAGCTGTCATTCTAACAGTCTAATAAATACAGACAGGGCCTCGTCAGACCCCCCCTCCAAGATAACCAGCTGTCATTCTAACAGTCTAATAAATACAGACAGGGCCTCGTCAGACCCCCCCTCCAAGATAACCAGCTGTCATTCTGACTGCAACAGTCTAATAAATACAGACAGGGCCTCGTCAGACCCCCCCTCCAAGATAACCAGCTGTCATTCTGACTGCAACAGTCTAATAAATACAGACAGGGCCTCGTCAGACCCCCCCTCCAAGATAACCAGCTGTCATTCTGACTGCAACAGTCTAATAAATACAGACAGGGCCTCGTCAGACCCCCCCTCCAAGATAACCAGCTGTCATTCTGACTGCAACAGTCTAATACATACAGACAGGGCCTCGTCAGACCCCCCCTCCAAGATAACCAGCTGTCATTCTGACTGCAACAGTCTAATAAATACAGACAGGGCCTCGTCAGACCCCCCCTCCAAGATAACCAGCTGTCATTCTGACTGCAACAGTCTAATAAATACAGACAGGGCCTCGTCAGACCCCCCCTCCAAGATAACCAGCTGTCATTCTGACTGCAACAGTCTAATACATACAGACAGGGCCTCGTCAGACCCCCCCTCCAAGATAACCAGCTGTCATTCTGACTGCAACAGTCTAATAAATACAGACAGGGCCTCGTCAGACCCCCCCTCCAAGATAACCAGCTGTCATTCTGACTGCAACAGTCTAATACATACAGACAGGGCCTCGTCAGACCCCCCCTCCAAGATAACCAGCTGTCATTCTGACTGCAACAGTCTAATACATACAGACAGGGCCTCGTCAGACCCCCCCTCCAAGATAACCAGCTGTCATTCTGACTGCAACAGTCTAATAAATACAGACAGGGCCTCGTCAGACCCCCCCTCCAAGATAACCAGCTGTCATTCTGACTGCAACAGTCTAATACATACAGACAGGGCCTCGTCAGACCCCCCCTCCAAGATAACCAGCTGTCATTCTGACTGCAACAGTCTAATAAATACAGACAGGGCCTCGTCAGACCCCCCCTCCAAGATAACCAGCTGTCATTCTGACTGCAACAGTCTAATACATACAGACAGGGCCTCGTCAGACCCCCCCTCCAAGATAACCAGCTGTCATTCTGACTGCAACAGTCTAATACATACAGACAGGGCCTCGTCAGACTTCTCAACTGGCCTACCTGGTTAAATAAAGGTGAAATAAATCAATTCTAACATTCTAGTAAATACATGTGACATATGCTTTCGATAAAACTAATAATTAGGTTGTGTTTTATGAAGGTCTTAGGTGGTATTAGACTACTCATTGTCAGTCTTTTTCAATAGCATTTATGACGTTATGTTACCGTAGGCAACATGTAAAAACGATGGAACACAAAACAATAAAACCATTCAAGTGTTCAATACATGTTATTGATGGCGTGTCTTTGTTACACGTATGTGTTGGAACACGGTAACAGCGTTCTTTTATAACGACACCATTTTAATAATTACCCACCAAGAGGCGCGGTCACCAAGAGGCGCGGTCACCAAGAGGCGCGGTCACCAAGAGGCGCGGTCACCAAGAGGCGCGGTCAACAAGAGGCGCGGTCACCAAGAGGCGCGGTCACCAAGAGGCGCGGTCAACAAGACCCGGTCACCAAGAGGCGCGGTCAACAAGAGGCGCGGTCACCAAGAGGCGCGGTCAACAAGAGGCGCGGTCAACAAAACCCGGTCACCAAGAGGCGCGGTCAACAAGAGGAGCGGTCACCAAGAGGCGCGGTCACCAAGAGGCGCGGTCACCAAGAGGCGCGGTCAACAAAACCCGGTCACCAAGAGGCGCGGTCACCAAGAGGCGCGGTCACCAAGAGGCGCGGTCACCAAGAGGCGCGGTCACCAAGAGGCGCGGTCAACAAGACCCGGTCACATGATGAAAACATCATCATAGGCGCCCAGTGTGCTTGATAGTGAAAATCAGCACTAAATAAATAAATGGCATATTAATGAATGGAGGCGTCGATATGACAGCAGTAAAAAAAAAAATAGACAATTATTTATACATCAGATAACATGGAGAAAGGTGTCCCGTACATGTTAAAATGGAGGTAACATGGAGAAAGGTGTCCCATACATGTTAAAACGGAGGTAACATGGAGAAAGGTGTCCCGTACATGTTAAAACGGAGGTAACATGGAGAAAGGTGTCCCGTACATGTTAAAACGGAGGTAACATGGAGAAAGGTGTCCCGTACATGTTAAAACGGAGGTAACATGGAGAAAGGTGTCCCGTACATGTTAAAACGGAGGTAACACATGGAGAAAGGTGTCCCGTACATGTTAAAACGGAGGTAACATGGAGAAAGGTGTCCCGTACGTGTTAAAACGGAGGTAACATGGAGAAAGGTGTCCCGTACATGTTAAAACGGAGGTAACATGGAGAAAGGTGTCCCGTACATGTTAAAACGGAGGTAACATGGAGAAAGGTGTCCCGTACATGTTAAAACGGAGGTAACATGGAGAAAGGTGTCCCGTACATGTTAAAATGGAGGTAACATGGAGAAAGGTGTCCCGTACATGTTAAAATGGAGGTAACATGGAGAAAGGTGTCCCATACATGTTAAAACGGAGGTAACATGGAGAAAGGTGTCCCGTACATGTTAAAACGGAGGTAACATGGAGAAAGGTGTCCCGTACATGTTAAAACGGAGGTAACACATGGAGAAAGGTGTCCCGTACATGTTAAAACGGAGGTAACATGGAGAAAGGTGTCCCGTACATGTTAAAACGGAGGTAACATGGAGAAAGGTGTCCCGTACATGTTAAAACGGAGGTAACATGGAGAAAGGTGTCCCGTACATGTTAAAACGGAGGTAACATGGAGAAAGGTGTCCCGTACATGTTAAAACGGAGGTAACACATGGAGAAAGGTGTCCCGTACATGTCAAAACGGAGGTAACATGGAGAAAGGTGTCCCGTACATGTTAAAACGGAGGTAACATGGAGAAAGGTGTCCCGTACATGTTAAAACGGAGGTAACATGGAGAAAGGTGTCCCGTACATGTTAAAACGGAGGTAACATGGAGAAAGGTGTCCCGTACATGTTAAAACGGAGGTAACATGGAGAAAGGTGTCCCGTACATGTTAAAACGGAGGTAACAGATGGAGAAAGGTGTCCCGTACATGTTAAAACGGAGGTAACAGATGGAGAAAGGTGTCCCGTACATGTTAAAACGGAGGTAACAGATGGAGAAAGGTGTCCCGTACATGTCGAAACGGAGGTAACAGATGGAGAAAGGTGTCCCGTACATGTCAAAACGGAGGTAACAGATGGAGAAAGGTGTCCCGTACATGTCAAAACGGAGGTAACAGATGGAGAAAGGTGTCCCGTACATGTTAAAACGGAGGTAACATGGAGAAAGGTGTCCCGTACGTGTTAAAACGGAGGTAACACATGGAGAAAGGTGTCCCGTACGTGTTAAAACGGAGGTAACATGGAGAAAGGTGTCCCGTACATGTTAAAACGGAGGTAACATGGAGAAAGGTGTCCCGTACATGTTAAAACGGAGGTAACATGGAGAAAGGTGTCCCGTACATGTTAAAACGGAGGTAACATGGAGAAAGGTGTCCCGTACATGTTAAAACGGAGGTAACACATGGAGAAAGGTGTCCCGTACATGTTAAAACGGAGGTAACACATGGAGAAAGGTGTCCCGTACATGTTAAAACGGAGGTAACATGGAGAAAGGTGTCCCGTACATGTTAAAACGGAGGTAACATGGAGAAAGGTGTCCCGTACATGTTAAAACGGAGGTAACATGGAGAAAGGTGTCCCGTACATGTTAAAACGGAGGTAACAGATGGAGAAAGGTGTCCCGTACATGTTAAAACGGAGGTAACAGATGGAGAAAGGTGTCCCGTACATGTCGAAACGGAGGTAACAGATGGAGAAAGGTGTCCCGTACATGTCAAAACGGAGGTAACAGATGGAGAAAGGTGTCCCGTACATGTCAAAACGGAGGTAACATGGAGAAAGGTGTCCCGTACATGTTAAAACGGAGGTAACATGGAGAAAGGTGTCCCGTACATGTTAAAACGGAGGTAACATGGAGAAAGGTGTCCCGTACATGTTAAAACGGAGGTAACAGATGGAGAAAGGTGTCCCGTACATGTTAAAACGGAGGTAACATGGAGAAAGGTGTCCCGTACATGTTAAAACGGAGGTAACATGGAGAAAGGTGTCCCGTACATGTCAAAACGGAGGTAACATGGAGAAAGGTGTCCCGTACATGTTAAAACGGAGGTAACGTGGAGAAAGGTGTCCCGTACATGTTAAAACGGAGGTAACATGGAGAAAGGTGTCCCGTACATGTTAAAACGGAGGTAACATGGAGAAAGGTGTCCCGTACATGTTAAAACGGAGGTAACGTGGAGAAAGGTGTCCCGTACATGTTAAAACGGAGGTAACATGGAGAAAGGTGTCCCGTACGTGTTAAAACGGAGGTAACATGGAGAAAGGTGTCCCGTACGTGTTAAAACGGAGGTAACATGGAGAAAGGTGTCCCGTACATGTTAAAACGGAGGTAACATGGAGAAAGGTGTCCCGTACATGTTAAAACGGAGGTAACATGGAGAAAGGTGTCCCGTACATGTTAAAACGGAGTTAACATGGAGAAAGGTGTCCCGTACATGTTAAAACGGAGGTAACATGGAGAAAGGTGTCCCGTACATGTTAAAACGGAGGTAACATGGAGAAAGGTGTCCCGTACATGTTAAAACGGAGGTAACATGGAGAAAGGTGTCCCGTACATGTTAAAACGGAGGTAACATGGAGAAAGGTGTCCCGTACATGTTAAAACGGAGGTAACATGGAGAAAGGTGTCCCGTACATGTTAAAACGGAGGTAACATGGAGAAAGGTGTCCCGTACATGTCTGACCAGAAGCTCTCTTACACACTCTCTTTACACCGAATACTCCACGGACATACAGGATTGAAATGAATGCTTCCAACTCATCAACAGACAGTGTCCCCTTGCTCCTTGTGCGTCTCAGCCCCAGTATCTGATCCCGGGCACTGCCATCCCTTCCTCTCTTCTGTCTCACCGTTTCATTTGGTAGTGCTCAATGCGCACCGTTCTGGCTTTTTTGCCCTTAGGCCTCGGCGGCGTAGGTTCATAGTCCTCGGCGGCGTAGGGTCATAGTCCTCGGCGGCGTAGGGTCATAGTCCTCGGCGGCGTAGGGTCATAGTCCTCGGCGGCGTAGGGTCATAGTCCTCGGCGGCGTAGGTTCATAGGCCTCGGCGGCGTAGGGTCATAGTCCTCGGCGGAGTAGGGTCATAGTCCTCGGCGGCGGCGGTTCTTAGGCCTCGGCGGCGGCGGTTCTTAGGCCTCGGCGGCGTAGGGTCATAGGCCTCGGTGGCGTAGGGTCATAGGCCTCGGCGGCGGCGGTTCTTAGGCCTCGGCGGCGTAGGGTCATAGGCCTCGGGGGCGTAGGGTCATAGTCCTCGGCGGCGTAGGGTCATAGGCCTCGGCGGCGGCGGTTCTTAGGCCTCGGCGGCGTAGGGTCATAGGCCTCGGCGGCGTAGGGTCATAGGCCTCGGCGGCGGCGGGTCATAGGCCTTGGTGGCGTAGGGTCATAGGCCTCGGCGGCGGCGGTTCTTAGGCCTCGGCGGCGTAGGGTCATAGGCCTCGGCGGCGTAGGGTCATAGTCCTCGGCGGCGTAGGGTCATAGGCCTCGGCGGCGTAGGGTCATAGGCCTCGGCGGCGTAGGGTCATAGGCCTCGGCGGCGGCGGTTCTTAGGCCTCGGCGGCGTAGGGTCATAGGCCTCGGCGGCGTAGGGTCATAGGCCTCGGCGGCGTAGGGTCATAGGCCTCGGCGGCGGCGGTTCTTAGGCCTCGGCGGCGGCGGTTCTTAGGCCTCGGCGGCGTAGGGTCATAGGCCTCGGGGGCGTAGGGTCATAGTCCTCGGCGGCGGCGGTTCTTAGGCCTCGGGGGCGTAGGGTCATAGGCCTCGGCAGCGGCGGTTCTTAGGCCTCGGGGGCGTAGGGTCATAGGCCTCGGCGGCGGTGGTTCTTAGGCCTCGGCGGCGTAGGGTCATAGGCCTCGGCGGCGTAGGGTCATAGGCCTCGGCGGCGTAGGGTCATAGGCCTCGGCGTAGGGTCATAGGCCTCGGCGGCGGCGGTTCTTAGGCCTCGGCGGCGTAGGGTCATAGGCCTCGGCGGCGTAGGGTCATAGGCCTCGGCGGCGTAGGGTCATAGGCCTCGGCGGCGGCGGTTCTTAGGCCTCGGCGGCGTAGGGTCATAGGCCTCGGCGGCGTAGGGTCATAGGCCTCGGCGGCGGCGGGTCATAGGCCTCGGTGGCGTAGGGTCATGGGCCTCGGCGGCGGCGGTTCTTAGGCCTCGGCGGCGTAGGGTCATAGGCCTCGGCGGTGGCGGTTCTTAGGCCTCGGCGGCGGCGGGTCATATGCCTCGGTGGCGTAGGGTCATAGACCTCGGCGGCGGCGGTTCTTAGGCCTCGGCGGCGTAGGGTCATAGGCCTCGGCGGCGTAGGGTCATAGGCCTCGGCGGCGTAGGGTCATAGGCCTCGGCGGCGTAGGGTCATAGGCCTCTGAGGTTCAGGCTGAGGCTCAGAATCAGAAGAATGATCAGAGATGATTCCTTTCATCCATCTGAGTTGTTTTCATTCAGCATGTGCATCCATTCCTCTTGGTCTTCCTGCCATTGTAAATTCCACACGCTCCCACTGTGTACTCTAAGCAGGCCAGAGTAGACTGATAAGACTGCTTGGAGTTGGTGGACTGATAGAGGATACATACCATGTAGAGATTAAAATGACAATGGATCAGTACAATGGAATGACCCTGTTCTTCATTCACAATCAGTGATTATATAATGATGTATTGTTCACTTCCCCTCCTCATCAACTCCCCCATTCTCCCCCTTTCTACCGTCATTACTTCATCTGTTGTTACATGTTTTGGTATAGTTTAGTTTCAGTTTAGGTTCAGTTTAGTTTCAGTTTTGGTTCAGTTTAGGTTCGGTTCAGTTTAGGTTCAGTTTAGGTTCGGTTCAGTTTAGTTTCAGTTTTGGTTCAGTTTAGTTTCAGTTTAGGTTCGTTTCAGTTTTGGTTCAGTTTAGGTTCAGTTTAGTTTCAGTTTTGGTTCAGTTTAGTTTCAGTTTAGTTTCAGTTTTGGTTCAGTTTAGTTTCAGTTTAGTTTTAGTTTAGGTTCAGTTTAGTTTTAGTTTAGGTTCAGTTTAGTTTCAGTTCGGTTCAGTTTAGGTTCGGTTTAGGTTCAGTTTAGTTTCAGTATAGTTTAGTTTCAGTTTAGTTTAGTTTCAGTTTAGGTTCAGTTTAGTTTAGTTTCAGTTTAGTTTAGTTTCAGTTTAGGTTCAGTTTAGTTTAGTTTAGTTTCAGTTTCAGTTTCAGTTTAGGTTCAGTTTAGTTTAGTTTAGTTTCAGTTTCAGTTTAGGTTCAGTTTAGTTTAGTTTCAGTTTAGTTTAGTTTCAGTTTAGTTTCAGTTTAGTTTAGGTTCAGTTTAGTTTAGTTTCAGTTTAGGTTCAGTTTAGTTTAGTTTCAGTTTAGTTTAGTTTCAGTTTAGTTTCAGTTTAGTTTAGGTTCAGTTTAGTTTAGTTTCAGTTTAGTTTCAGTTTAGGTTCAGTTTAGGTTCAGTTTAGTTTCAGTTTAGGTTCGTTTCAGTTTTGGTTCAGTTTAGGTTCGGTTCAGTTTAGGTTCGGTTCAGTTTAGTTTAGTTTAGTTTAGTTTCAGTTTCAGTTTCAGTTTAGGTTCAGTTTAGTTTAGTTTAGTTTCAGTTTCAGTTTAGGTTCAGTTTAGTTTAGTTTCAGTTTAGTTTAGGTTCAATTTAGGTTCAGTTTAGGTTCAGTTTAGGTTCGGTTCAGTTTAGTTTAGTTTCAGTTTAGGTTCAGTTTAGGTTCAGTTTAGTTTAGTTTCAGTTTAGTTTAGGTTCAGTTTAGTTTAGGTTCAGTTTAGTTTAGGTTCAGTTTAGTTTAGGTTCAGTTTAGTTTAGGTTCAGTTTAGTTTAGGTTCAGTTTAGGTTCGGTTTAGGTTCGGTTTAGGTTCGGTTCAGTTTTGAGATGATTATTGGGGTGATTATCAACTGGGCACGGCACCTTCCACTGTCGAGAGAAAGAACGGAGCAATCCTGTTTGTGATATTAAGATTATAACAGCAGTGTGTTATATAGACTGATGTAGACAGTGTGTTATATAGACTGATTTAGACAGTGTTATATAGACTGATTTAGACAGTGTGTTATATAGACTGATTTAGACAGTGTGTTATATAGACTGATTTAGACAGTGTGTTATATAGACTGATTTAGACAGTGTGTTATACAGACTGATTTAGACAGTGTGTTATACAGACTGATTTAGACAGTGTGTTATACAGACTGATTTAGACAGTGTGTTATATAGACTGATGTAGACAGTGTGTTATATAGACTGATTTAGACAGTGTTATATAGACTGATTTAGACAGTGTGTTATATAGACTGATTTAGACAGTGTGTTATATAGACTGATTTAGACAGTGTGTTATATAGACTGATTTAGACAGTGTGTTATACAGACTGATTTAGACAGTGTGTTATACAGACTGATTTAGACAGTGTGTTATACAGACTGATTTAGACAGTGTGTTATACAGACTGATTTAGACAGTGTGTTATACAGACTGATTTAGACAGTGTGTTATATAGACTGATTTAGACAGTGTGTTATATAGACTGATTTAGACAGTGTGTTATATAGACTGATTTAGACAGTGTGTTATATAGACTGATTTAGACAGTGTGTTATATAGACTGATTTAGACAGTGTGTTATATAGACTGATTTAGACAGTGTGTTATATAGACTGATTTAGACAGTGTGTTATACAGACTGATTCAGACAGTGTGTTATACAGACTGATTCAGACAGTGTGTTATACAGACTGATTCAGACAGTGTGTTATATAGACTGATTTAGTGTGTTATATAGACTGATTTAGACAGTGTGTTATATAGACTGATTTAGACCATGTGTTATATAGACTGATTTAGACAGTGTGTTATACAGACTGATTTAGACAGTGTGTTATACAGACTGATTTAGACAGTGTGTTATATAGACTGATTTAGACAGTGTGTTATATAGACTGATTTAGACAGTGTGTCATATAGACTGATTTAGACAGTGTGTTATATAGACTGATTTAGACAGTGTGTTATATAGACTGATTTAGACAGTGTGTTATATAGACTGATTTAGACAGTGTGTTATATAGACTGATTTAGACAGTGTGTTATATAGACTGATTTAGACAGTGTGTTATATAGACTGATTTAGACAGTGTGTTATATAGACTGATTTAGACAGTGTGTTATATAGACTGATTTAGACAGTGTGTCATATAGACTGATTTAGACAGTGTGTCATATAGACTGATTTAGACAGTGTGTTATATAGACTGATTTAGACAGTGTGTTATACAGACTGATTTAGACAGTGTGTTATATAGACTGATTTAGACAGTGTTATATAGACTGATTTAGACAGTGTGTTATATAGACTGATTTAGACAGTGTGTTATATAGACTGATTTAGACAGTGTTATATAGACTGATTTAGACAGTGTGTTATATAGACTGATTTAGACAGTGTGTTATATAGACTGATTTAGACAGTGTGTTATACAGACTGATTTAGACAGTGTGTTATATAGACTGATTTAGACAGTGTTATATAGACTGATTTAGACAGTGTGTTATATAGACTGATGTAGACAGTGTGTTATATAGACTGATTTAGACAGTGTGTTATATAGACTGATTTAGACAGTGTGTTATACAGACTGATTTAGACCATGTGTTATATAGACTGATTCAGACCGTGTGTTATATAGACTGATTTAGGACTAGTCAAGGACGAAGGGGGGCATTACTTTAAAAAATGGCAGAGTAATAAAACAATGAAATTCATGAGCAGTCAAAATGATTAACGGTTCCAGTGTTAACCCTGCTTCACTGAATGACGGGGTGTACATCTGAGTTTGCTGCTGACGCACTTTGACAGCACATGTCTCTGTATGTGTGTCTCTCAGCAGAGAACAGCGGCTAGTCGTTTCTTAAAGGTTGCACACATCAGAGAGAGAGAGAGAGGGGGAGAGGGAAATGTCAGTACTAGCATCTAGAGAGGGAGGGAGGGAGCGAGACAGACGAGAGGGAGAGAGAGGGAGGGAGGGACAGATGAGAGGGAGAGAGAGAGGGAGGGAGGGAAATGTCAGTACTAGCATATTGAGAGGGAGGGAGGGAGCGAGAAAGAGAGAGAGAGTGACAGATGAGAGGGAGCGAGAGAGAGACAGATGAGAGGGAGGGAGGGAGAGAGACAGATGAGAGGGAGCGAGAGAGAGACAGATGAGAGGGAGGGAGGGAGAGACAGATGAGAGGGAGGGAGGGAGAGAGACAGATGAGAGGGAGGGAGGGAGAGAGACAGATGAGAGGGAGCGAGAGAGAGACAGATGAGAGGGAGGGAGGGAGAGAGACAGATGAGAGGGAGCGAGAGTGAGAAAGAGAGGGAGGGAGGGAGCGAGAGAAAGACAGATGAGAGGGAGAGAGAGTGAGAAAGAGAGGGAGGGAGGGAGCGTGGTCAGTGTGTGGTACCGTGTGGTCAGTGTGTCGTACCGTGTGGTCAGTGTGTGGTACCGTGTGGTCAGTGTGTGGTACCGTGTGGTCAGTGTGTCGTACCGTGTCGTCTCCATCGGGGTCCTGCAGGGCGCTATAGTAGGCCGCTCTCTCATCCTCTTCATCCATATAGACAGGAGGCTCATATGACGTCAGGAAGGTAGACGGTTGGTACAGGTGCTTGTTCAGGTGGTGCTGCCTCTTATTGGACACCTACAGACAACAACAACATCATTACCTATTTACTAGCCTGTTCAACCTCTCTTTCGTATCGTCTGAGATTCCCAAAGATTGGAAAGCCGCCGCGATCATCCCCCTCTTCAAAGGGGGAGACACTCTAGACCCAAACTGCTACAGACCTTTATCTATCCTACCCTGCCTTTCTAACGTCTTCGAAAGCCAAGTTAACAAACAGATTACCGACTAGAGGTCGACCGATTAATCGGAATGGCCGATTTCAAGTTTTCATAACAATCGGAAATCGGTAATTTTGGACGCCGATTTTGCCGATAAAAAAAAAAACTTTATTTATCCTTTATTTAACTAGGCAAGTCAGTTAAGAACACATTCTTATTTACAATGACGGCCTAGGAACAGCGGGTTAACTGCCTTGTTCAGGGGCAGAACGACAGATTTTTACCTTGTCTGCTCGGAGATTCAATCTTGCAACCTTACGGTTAACTAGTCCAACGCTCTAACCACCTGCCTCACGAGGAGCCCGCCTGTTACGCGAATGCAGTAAGAAGCCAAGGTAAGTTGCTAGCTAGCATTAAACTTATCTTATAAAAAACAATCAATCATAATCACTAGTGATAACGACACATGGTTGATGATATTACTAGTTTATCTAGCGTGTCCTGCGTTGCATATAATCGATGCGGTGCGTATCGTAGCTCCAACGTGTACCTAACCATAAACATCAATGCCTTTCTTAAAATCAACACACAGAAGTATATATTTTTAAACCTGCATATTTAGCTAAAAGAAATCCAGGTTAGCAGGCAATATTAACCAGGTGAAATTGTGTCACTTCTCTTGCGTTCATTGCACGCAGAGTCAGGGTATATGCAACAGTTTGGGCTGCCTGGCTCTTTGCGAACTAATTTGCCAGAATTTTACGTAATTATGACATAACATTGAAGGTTGTGCAATGTAACAGGAATATTTAGACTTATGGATGCCACCCGTTAGATAAAATACGGAACGGTTCCGTATTTCACTGAAAGAATAAACGTTTTGTTTTCGAGATGATAGTTTCTGGATTCGACCATATTAATGACCTAAGGCTCGTATTTCTGTGTGTTATGTGGATTCGACCATATTAATGACCTAAGGCTCGTATTTCTGTGTGTTATCTGGATTCGACCATATTAATGACCTAAGGCTCGTATTTCTGTGTGTTATCTGGATTCTACCATATTAATGACCTAAGGCTCGTATTTCTGTGTGTTATCTGGATTCGACCATATTAATGACCTAAGGCTCGTATTTCTGTGTGTTATCTGGATTCTACCATATTAATGACCTAAGGCTCGTATTTCTGTGTGTTATCTGGATTCGACCATATTAATGACCTAAGGCTCGTATTTCTGTGTGTTATCTGGATTCGACCATATTAATGACCTAAGGCTCGTATTTCTGTGTGTTATCTGGATTCTACCATATTAATGACCTACGGCTCGTATTTCTGTGTGTTATCTGGATTCGACCATATTAATGACCTAAGGCTCGTATTTCTGTGTGTTATCTGGATTCGACCATATTAATGACCTAAGGCTCGTATTTCTGTGTGTTATCTGGATTCGACCATATTAATGACCTAAGGCTCGTATTTCTGTGTGTTATCTGGATTCGACCATATTAATGACCTAAGGCTCGTATTTCTGTGTGTTATTATGTTATAATTAAGTCTATGATTTGATAGCACAGTCTGACTGAGCGATGGTGGGCACCAGCAGGCTCGTAAGCATTCATTCAAACAGCACTTTCGTGCGTTTTGCCAGCAGCTCTGCTGTTTATGACTTCAAGCCTTTCAACTCCCGAGATTAGGCTGGTGTAACCGATGTGAAATGGCTAGCTAGTTAGCGGGGTGCGCGCTAATAGCGTTTCAAACGTGGAGTAGTTGTTCCCCTTGCTCTGCATGGGTAACGCTGCTTCGAGGGTGGCTGTTGTCGATGTGTTCCTGGTTCGAGCCCAGGTAGGAGCGAGGAGAGGGACGGAAGCTATACTGTTACACTGGCAATACTAAAGTGCCTATAAGAACATCCAATAGTCAAAGGTATATGAAATACAAATGGTATAGAGAGAAATAGTCCTATAATTCCTATAATGACTACAACCTAAATCTTCTTAAAAACTGGGAATATTGAAGACTCATGTTAAAAGGAACGACCAGCTTTCATATGTTCTCATGTTCTGAGCAAGGAACTTAAACGTTAGCTTTCTTACATGGCACATATTGCACTTTTACTTTCTTCTCCAACACTTTGTTTTTGCATTATTTAAACCAAATTGAACATGTTTCGTTATTTATTTGAGGCTAAATTGATTTTATTGATGTATTATATTAAGTTAAAATAAGTGTTCATTCAGTATTGTTGTAATTGTCATTATTACAAATAAAATAAAAATTAATCGGCCGATTAATCGGTAGCGGCTTTTTTGTCCTCCAATAATCGGTATTGGTATTGAAAAATCATAATCGGTCGACCTCTATTACCGACCATTTCGAATCCCACCGTACCGTCTCCACTATGGAATCTGGTTTCCGAGCTGGTCATGGGTGCACCTCAGCCACGCTCAAGGTCCTAAATGATATCATAACCGGCATCGATAAGAGACAATACTGTGCAGCTGTATTCATCGACCTGGCCAAGGCTTTCGACTCTGTCAATCACCACATTCTTATCGGCAGACTCAACAGCCTTGGTTTCTCAAATGATTGCCTCGCCTGGTTCACCAACTACTTCTCAGATAGAGTTCAGTGTGTCAAATCGGAGGGCCTGTTGTCCGGACCTCTGGCAGTCTCTATGGGGGTGCCACAGGGTTCAATTCTCGGGCCGACCCTTTTCTCTGTATATATCAATGATGTCGCTCTTGCTGATGGTGATTCTCTGATCCACCTCTACGCAGACGACACCATTCTGGATACCTCTGGCCCTTCTTTGGACACTGTGTTAACTAACCTCCAAACGAGCTTCAATGCCATACAACTCTCCTTCCGTGGCCTCCAATTGCTCTTAAATGCAAGTAAAACTAAATGCATGCTCTTCAAACGATCGCTGCCCGCACCCGCCCACCCGACTAACATCACTACTCTGGACGGTTCTGATTTAGAATATGTGGACAACTACAAATACCTAGGTGTCTGGTTAGACTGTAAACTCTCCTTCCAGACTCATATTAAGCATCTCCAATCCAAAATTAAATCTAGAATCGGCTTCCTATTTCACAACAAAGCATCCTTCACTCATGCTGCCAAACATACCCTCGTAAAACTGACTATCCTACCGATCCTTGACTTCGGCGATGTCATTTGCAAAATAGCCTCCAACACTCTACTCAGCAACTTGGATGCAGTCTATCACAGTGCCATCCGTTTTGTCACCAAAGCCCAATATACTACCCACCACTGCGACCTGTATGCTCTCGTTGGCTGGCCCTCGCTACATATCCGTCGCCAAACCCACTGGCTCCAGGTCATCTATAAGTCTCTGCAAGGTAAAGCCCCACCTTATCTCAGCTCACTGGTCACCATAGCAACACCCACCCGTAGCACACACTCCAGCAGGTATATTTCACTGGTCATCCCCAAAGCCAATTCTTCCTTTGGCCGCCTTTCCTTCCAGTTCTCTGCTGCCAATGACTGGAACGAACTGCAAAAATCACTGAAGCTGGAGACTCATATCTCCCTCACTAGCTTTAAGCACCAGCTATCAGAGCAGCTCACAGATCACTGCACCTGTAAATAGCCCATCTATAATTTAGCCCAAACAACTACCTCCCCATACTGTATTTATTTATCTTGCTCCTTTGCACCCCAGTATCTCTACTTGCACATTCATCTTCTGCACATCTATCACTCCAGTGTTTAATTGGTATATTGTAATTACTTCACCACCATGGCCTATTTATTGCCTTACCTCCCTTATCTCACCTCATTTGCACTCATTGTATATAGACTTTTTCTACTGTATTATTGACTATGTTTTGTTTATTCCATGTGTAACTCTGTGTTGTTGTTTGTGTTACACTGCTTTGCTTTATTCTTGGCCAGGTCGCAGTTGTAAATGAGAACTTGTTCTGAACTGGCCTACCTGGTTAATAAAGGTGAAATAAATATAAAAATAAATAATCATCAACACCATCATCATCATCATCAACAACATCCTCATCATCATCATCAACATCATCACCATCATCATCATCATCAACATCATCAACATCATCATCATCAACACCATCATCATCATCACCATCAACAACACCATCCTCATCACCATCATCATCAACAAAAGCATCATCATCATAAAACATCAACATCATCATCATCACCATCATCATCAACACCATCACCACCACCACCATCATCATCATCATCATCATCATCATCACCACCATCATCACCATCATCATCATCATCACCACCATCATCATCATCACCATCATCACCACCATCATCATCATCATCATCAGCATCACCACCATCATCATCATCACCATCACCATCACCACCATCATCATCATCATCACCACCATCATCATCACCATCATCACCACCACCACCATCATCATCACCATCATCATCATCACCATCATCATCATCATCATCATCATCATCATCACCACCATCAACATCATCACCATCATCATCATCATCATCATCATCACCACCATCATCATCATCATCACCATCATCACCACCACCACCATCATCATCATCATCAGCATCACCATCATCATCATCATCATCATCATCACCACCACCATCATCACCACCATCATCATCACCATCACCATCATCACCACCACCACCATCATCATCACCATCACCATCATCATCAACACCATCACCACCACCACCATCATCATCATCATCACCACCATCATCACCATCACCACCATCATCATCACCATCATCACCATCATCATCATCATCACCACCATCATCATCATCACCATCATCACCACCATCATCATCATCATCATCAGCATCACCACCATCATCATCATCACCATCACCATCACCACCATCATCATCATCATCACCACCATCATCATCACCATCACCATCATCACCACCATCATCATCATCACCACCATCATCATCATCATATTGCTTCTTGTTCCTGTTTTACTTAGTTATTGAACTAAACATACTTGCTGTGAATCCCACCCCAGACACCAACCAGAGAGGGGGGGGGGGGACTGATGTCACAGGGGTCTTCAAACCTCTCTGTGATGAGGCTGGCCTCACCGCCATGTTTAAAATGTATTTCATGAACTTATTATCGACAATGCTTCAAGGTATATACACTGCTCAAAAAAATAAAGGGAACACTTAAACAACACAATGTAACTCCAAGTCAATCAGGTGGTGACCACAGACCACTTCTCAGTTCCTATGCTTCCTGGCTGATGTTTTGGTCACTTTTGAATGCTGGCGGTGCTCTCACTCTAGTGGTAGCATGAGACGGAGTCTACAACCCACACAAGTGGCTCAGGTAGTGCAGCTCATCCAGCATGGCACATCAATGCGAGCTGTGGCAAGAAGGTTTGCTGTGTCTGTCAGCGTAGTGTCCAGAGCATGGAGGCGCTACCAGGAGACAGGCCAGTACATCAGGAGACGTGGAGGAGGCCGTAGGAGGGCAACAACCCAGCAGCAGGACCGCTACCTCCGCCTTTGTGCAAGGAGGAGCAGGAGGAGCACTGCCAGAGCCCTGCAAAATGACCTCCAGCAGGCCACAAATGTGCATGTGTCTGCTCAAACAGTCAGAAACAGACTCCATGAGGGTGGTATGAGGGCCCGACGTCCACAGGTGGGGGTTGTGCTTACAGCCCAACACCGTGCAGGACGTTTGGCATTTGCCAGAGAACACCAAGATTGGCAAATTCGCCACTGTAGCCCTGTGCTCTTCACAGATGAAAGCAGGTTCACACTGAGCACATGAGCACATGTGACAGACGTGACAGAGTCTGGAGACGCCGTGGAGAACGTTCTGCTGCCTGCAACATCCTCCAGCATGACCGGTTTGGCGGTGGGTCAGTCATGGTGTGGGGTGGCATTTCTTCGGGGGGCCGCACTGCCCTCCATGTGCTCGCCAGAGGTAGCCTGACTGCCCTTAGGTACCGAGATGAGATCCTCAGACCCCTTGTGAGACCATATGCTGGTGCGGTTGGCCCTGGGTTCCTCCTAATGCAAGACAATGCTAGACCTGATGTGGCTGGAGTGTGTCAGCAGTTCCTGCAAGAGGAAGGCATTGATGCTATGGACTGGCCCGCCCGTTCCCCAGACCTGAATCCAATTGAGCACATCTGGGACATCATGTCTCTCTCCATCCACCAACGCCACGTTGCACCACAGACTGTCCAGGAGTTGGCGGATGCTTTAGTCCAGGTCTGGGAGGAGATCCCTCAGGAGACCAGCCGCCACCTCATCAGGAGCATGCCCAGGCGTTGTAGGGAGGTCATACAGGCACTAGGAGGCCACACACACTACTGAGCCTCATTTTGACTTGTTTTAAGGACATTACATCAAAGTTGGATCAGCATGTAGTGTGGTTTTCCACTTTAATTTTGAGTGTGACTCCAAATCCAGACCTCCATGGGTTGATAAATTTGATTTCCATTGATACTTTTTGTGTGATTTTGTTGTCAGCACATTCAACTATGTAAAGAAAAAAGTATTTAATAAGAATATTTCATTCATTCAGATCTAGGATGTGTTATTTTAGTGTTTCCTTTATTTTTTTGAGCAGTGTATTTATATATTGGGATAAAAGTGGACTAGTCCATGTACCAGTTTAGATGTCCCTGACTTTAATAGTTTGCTAGCGAGTTGGTTGCTCCGGTTAAAACCAGGTGCGGTGAGTTAGATCATTAACGTGTAGTTCGACCATGTTTTCCCTCTCCCCGAGTAGTAGTTGTAATCCATGTAAACTCTGTCTTTTAAAGTAAAGTGGACATGACTAAATATGGTCATTTTAAAACTAATGAATGCAATTAACTGAAATCGTTGTCTAATTAACAAAGTGGTTAATAAGTGCGGGCGCGTTTGAGGAAGCGAAGGTCCTTTTCTCTCAGCTCAGGGTTGAGCACCATTTGACATTGTCCTCCATTGCAGTTCGGGGTGTTCTGTACGTACGGGCAGCTGATTTAACCTGTCCTGGTAGACTCTCTTCAGTCCCAGTAAAGGGGAACGTTAGGCTGTGTACACAGCTGGAAAAGGGGTGATCCCTAGTCATGCTGTTTTAGTTTTAGCTGCAGTAGAAACCCTACTGAGAGGCTGAGCTATAGACTCGCCGTCATCTGTAATTATTTGTGAGTTTTCATATCCTGAATGTTGCTGCTGTGGACAACTGTATCTTGAAATCCTGCAATGTATTGTGTCTGTATCGACCCCTCCCTTCGCTACCCAGGGTCCTTTACTCTCCTCGTTCCCACCTATCACCTCCCTTGGCTACCCAGGGTCCTCTACTCTCCTCGTTCCCACCTATCACCTTCCTTGGCTACCCAGGGTCCTCTATTCTACTCTCCTCGTTCCCACCTATCACCTCCCTTGGCTACCCAGGGTCCTCTATTCTTCTCTCCTCGTTCCCACCTATCACCTCCCTTGGCTACCCAGGGTCCTCTATTCTACTCTCCCCGTTCCCACCTATCCCCCTCCCTTGGCTACCCAGGGTCCTCTATTCTTCTCTCCTCGTTCCCACCTATCACCTCCCTTGGCTACCCAGGGTCCTCTATTCTACTCTCCTCGTTCCCACCTATCCCCCTCCCTTGGCTACCCAGGGTCCTCTATTCTACTCTCCCCGTTCCCACCTATCCCCCTCCCTTGGCTACCCAGGGTCCTCTATTCTACTCTCCTCGTTCCCACCTATCCCCTCCCTTGGCTACCCAGGGTCCTCTATTCTACTCTCCTCGTTCCCACCTATCCCCTCCCTTCGCTACCCAGGGTCCTCTATTCTACTCTCCTCGTTCCCACCTATCACCTCCCTTGGCTACCCAGGGTCCTCTATTCTACTCTCCTCGTTCCCACCTATCACCTCCCTTGGCTACCCAGGGTCCTCTATTCTACTCTCCCCGTTCCCACCTATCCCCCTCCCTTGGCTACCCAGGGTCCTCTATTCTACTCTCCCCGTTCCCACCTATCACCTCCCTTGGCTACCCAGGGTCCTCTATTCTACTCTCCTCGTTCCCACCTATCACCTCCCTTGGCTACCCAGGGTCCTCTACTCTCCTCGTTCCCACCTATCACCTTCCTTGGCTACCCAGGGTCCTCTATTCTACTCTCCTCGTTCCCACCTATCACCTCCCTTGGCTACCCAGGGTCCTCTATTCTTCTCTCCCCGTTCCCACCTATCCCCTCCCTTGGCTACCCAGGGTCCTCTATTCTACTCTCCTCGTTCCCACCTATCCCCTCCCTTCGCTACCCAGGGTCCTCTATTCTACTCTCCTCGTTCCCACCTATCACCTTCCTTGGCTACCCAGGGTCCTCTATTCTACTCTCCTCATTCCCACCTATCACCTTCCTTGGCTACCCAGGGTCCTCTATTCTACTCTCCTCGTTCCCACCTATCACCTCCCTTGGCTACCCAGGGTCCTCTATTCTACTCTCCTCGTTCCCACCTATCACCTCCCTTGGCTACCCAGGGTCCTCTACTCTCCCCGTTCCCACCTATCCCCCTCCCTTGGCTACCCAGGGTCCTCTATTCTACTCTCCTCGTTCCCACCTATCCCCTCCCTTGGCTACCCAGGGTCCTCTACTCTCCTCGTTCCCACCTATCACCTCCCTTGGCTACCCAGGGTCCTCTACTCTCCTCGTTCCCACCTATCCCCCTCCCTTGGCTACCCAGGGTCCTCTATTCTACTCTCCTCGTTCCCACCTATCACCTCCCTTGGCTACCAAGGGTCCTCTATTCTACTCTCCTCGTTCCCACCTATCCCCTCCCTTGGCTACCCAGGGTCCTCTATTCTACTCTCCTCGTTCCCACCTATCCCCTCCCTTCGCTACCCAGGGTCCTCTATTCTACTCTCCTCGTTCCCACCTATCACCTTCCTTGGCTACCCAGGGTCCTCTATTCTACTCTCCTCGTTCCCACCTATCACCTCCCTTGGCTACCCAGGGTCCTCTATTCTACTCTCCTCGTTCCCACCTATCACCTTCCTTGGCTACCCAGGGTCCTCTATTCTACTCTCCTCGTTCCCACCTATCCCCCTCCCTTAGCTACCCAGGGTCCTCTATTCTACTCTCCTCGTTCCCACCTATCACCTCCCTTAGCTACCCAGGGTCCTCTATTCTACTCTCCTCGTTCCCACCTATCACCTTCCTTGGCTACCCAGGGTCCTCTATTCTACTCTCCTCGTTCCCACCTATCACCTCCCTTGGCTACCCAGGGTCCTCTATTCTACTCTCCTCGTTCCCACCTATCACCTCCCTTGGCTACCCAGGGTCCTCTACTCTCCCCGTTCCCACCTATCCCCCTCCCTTGGCTACCCAGGGTCCTCTATTCTACTCTCCTCGTTCCCACCTATCACCTTCCTTGGCTACCCAGAGTCCTCTACTCTCCTCGTTCCCACCTATCCCCTCCCTTGGCTACCCAGGGTCCTCTATTCTACTCTCCTCGTTCCCACCTATCCCCTCCCTTGGCTACCCAGGGTCCTCTATTCTACTCTCCTCGTTCCCACCTATCCCCTCCCTTGGCTACCCAGGGTCCTCTATTCTACTCTCCTCGTTCCCACCTATCCCCTCCCTTGGCTACCCAGGGTCCTCTATTCTACTCTCCTCGTTCCCACCTATCACCTTCCTTGGCTACCCAGGGTCCTCTATTCTACTCTCCTCGTTCCCACCTATCCCCCTCCCTTGGCTACCCAGGGTCCTCTATTCTACTCTCCTCGTTCCCACCTATCACCTTCCTTGGCTACCCAGAGTCCTCTACTCTCCTCGTTCCCACCTATCACCTCCCTTGGCTACCCAGGGTCCTCTATTCTTCTCTCCTTGTTCCCACCTATCACCTCCCTTGGCTACCCAGGGTCCTCTATTCTACTCTCCCCGTTCCCACCTATCCCCTCCCTTGGCTACCCAGGGTCCTCTATTCTACTCTCCTCGTTCCCACCTATCCCCCTCCCTTGGCTACCCAGGGTCCTCTATTCTACTCTCCTCGTTCCCACCTATCCCCCTCCCATGGCTACCCAGAGTCCTCTATTCTACTCTCCTCGTTCCCACCTATCACCTCCCTTGGCTACCCAGGGTCCTCTATTCTACTCTCCTCGTTCCCACCTATCCCCCTCCCTTGGCTACCCAGGGTCCTCTATTCTACTCTCCTCGTTCCCACCTATCACCTCCCTTGGCTACCCAGGGTCCTCTATTCTACTCTCCCCGTTCCCACCTATCCCCCTCCCTTAGCTACCCAGGGTCCTCTATTCTACTCTCCCCGTTCCCACCTATCCCCCTCCCTTAGCTACCCAGGGTCCTCTATTCTACTCTCCCCGTTTCCACCTATCCCCTCCCTTGGCTACCCAGGGTCCTCTACTCTCCTCGTTCCCACCTATCACCTCCCTTGGCTACCCAGGGTCCTCTATTCTACTCTCCTCGTTCCCACCTATCCCCTCCCTTGGCTACCCAGGGTCCTCTATTCTACTCTCCTCGTTCCCACCTATCCCCTCCCTTCGCTACCCAGGGTCCTCTATTCTACTCTTCTCGTTCCCACCTATCACCTTCCTTGGCTACCCAGGGTCCTCTATTCTACTCTCCTCGTTCCCACCTATCACCTCCCTTGGCTACCCAGGGTCCTCTATTCTACTCTCCTCGTTCCCACCTATCACCTTCCTTGGCTACCCAGGGTCCTCTATTCTACTCTCCTCGTTCCCACCTATCACCTCCCTTGGCTACCCAGGGTCCTCTATTCTACTCTCCTCGTTCCCACCTATCACCTCCCTTGGCTACCCAGGGTCCTCTACTCTCCCCGTTCCCACCTATCCCCCTCCCTTGGCTACCCAGGGTCCTCTATTCTACTCTCCTCGTTCCCACCTATCACCTCCCTTGGCTACCCAGGGTCCTCTATTCTTCTCTCCTTGTTCCCACCTATCACCTCCCTTGGCTACCCAGGGTCCTCTATTCTACTCTCCCCGTTCCCACCTATCCCCTCCCTTGGCTACCCAGGGTCCTCTATTCTACTCTCCTCGTTCCCACCTATCCCCCTCCCTTGGCTACCCAGGGTCCTCTATTCTACTCTCCTCGTTCCCACCTATCCCCCTCCCATGGCTACCCAGAGTCCTCTATTCTACTCTCCTCGTTCCCACCTATCACCTCCCTTGGCTACCCAGGGTCCTCTATTCTACTCTCCCCGTTCCCACCTATCCCCCTCCCTTAGCTACCCAGGGTCCTCTATTCTACTCTCCTCGTTCCCACCTATCCCCCTCCCTTGGCTACCCAGGGTCCTCTATTCTACTCTCCCCGTTCCCACCTATCCCCCTCCCTTAGCTACCCAGGGTCCTCTATTCTACTCTCCCCGTTCCCACCTATCCCCCTCCCTTAGCTACCCAGGGTCCTCTATTCTACTCTCCTCGTTTCCACCTATCCCCTCCCTTGGCTACCCAGGGTCCTCTACTCTCCTCGTTCCCACCTATCACCTCCCTTGGCTACCCAGGGTCCTCTACTCTCCTCGTTCCCACCTATCACCTCCCTTGGCTACCCAGGGTCCTCTATTCTACTCTCCTCGTTCCCACCTATCCCCTCCCTTGGCTACCCAGGGTCCTCTATTCTACTCTCCTCGTTCCCACCTATCACCTTCCTTGGCTACCCAGGGTCCTCTATTCTACTCTCCTCGTTCCCACCTATCCCCCTCCCTTGGCTACCCAGGGTCCTCTATTCTACTCTCCTCGTTCCCACCTATCACCTTCCTTGGCTACCCAGAGTCCTCTACTCTCCTCGTTCCCACCTATCACCTCCCTTGGCTACCCAGGGTCCTCTATTCTTCTCTCCTTGTTCCCACCTATCACCTCCCTTGGCTACCCAGGGTCCTCTATTCTACTCTCCCCGTTCCCACCTATCCCCTCCCTTGGCTACCCAGGGTCCTCTATTCTACTCTCCTCGTTCCCACCTATCCCCCTCCCTTGGCTACCCAGGGTCCTCTATTCTACTCTCCTCGTTCCCACCTATCCCCCTCCCATGGCTACCCAGAGTCCTCTATTCTACTCTCCTCGTTCCCACCTATCACCTCCCTTGGCTACCCAGGGTCCTCTATTCTACTCTCCTCGTTCCCACCTATCCCCCTCCCTTGGCTACCCAGGGTCCTCTATTCTACTCTCCTCGTTCCCACCTATCACCTCCCTTGGCTACCCAGGGTCCTCTATTCTACTCTCCCCGTTCCCACCTATCCCCCTCCCTTAGCTACCCAGGGTCCTCTATTCTACTCTCCCCGTTCCCACCTATCCCCCTCCCTTAGCTACCCAGGGTCCTCTATTCTACTCTCCCCGTTTCCACCTATCCCCTCCCTTGGCTACCCAGGGTCCTCTACTCTCCTCGTTCCCACCTATCACCTCCCTTGGCTACCCAGGGTCCTCTATTCTACTCTCCTCGTTCCCACCTATCCCCTCCCTTGGCTACCCAGGGTCCTCTATTCTACTCTCCTCGTTCCCACCTATCCCCTCCCTTCGCTACCCAGGGTCCTCTATTCTACTCTTCTCGTTCCCACCTATCACCTTCCTTGGCTACCCAGGGTCCTCTATTCTACTCTCCTCGTTCCCACCTATCACCTCCCTTGGCTACCCAGGGTCCTCTATTCTACTCTCCTCGTTCCCACCTATCACCTTCCTTGGCTACCCAGGGTCCTCTATTCTACTCTCCTCGTTCCCACCTATCACCTCCCTTGGCTACCCAGGGTCCTCTATTCTACTCTCCTCGTTCCCACCTATCACCTCCCTTGGCTACCCAGGGTCCTCTACTCTCCCCGTTCCCACCTATCCCCCTCCCTTGGCTACCCAGGGTCCTCTATTCTACTCTCCTCGTTCCCACCTATCACCTCCCTTGGCTACCCAGGGTCCTCTATTCTTCTCTCCTTGTTCCCACCTATCACCTCCCTTGGCTACCCAGGGTCCTCTATTCTACTCTCCCCGTTCCCACCTATCCCCTCCCTTGGCTACCCAGGGTCCTCTATTCTACTCTCCTCGTTCCCACCTATCCCCCTCCCTTGGCTACCCAGGGTCCTCTATTCTACTCTCCTCGTTCCCACCTATCCCCCTCCCTTGGCTACCCAGGGTCCTCTATTCTACTCTCCTCGTTCCCACCTATCCCCCTCCCATGGCTACCCAGAGTCCTCTATTCTACTCTCCTCGTTCCCACCTATCACCTCCCTTGGCTACCCAGGGTCCTCTATTCTACTCTCCCCGTTCCCACCTATCCCCCTCCCTTAGCTACCCAGGGTCCTCTATTCTACTCTCCTCGTTCCCACCTATCCCCCTCCCTTGGCTACCCAGGGTCCTCTATTCTACTCTCCCCGTTCCCACCTATCCCCCTCCCTTAGCTACCCAGGGTCCTCTATTCTACTCTCCCCGTTCCCACCTATCCCCTCCCTTGGCTACCCAGGGTCCTCTATTCTACTCTCCCCGTTCCCACCTATCCCCCTCCCTTAGCTACCCAGGGTCCTCTATTCTACTCTCCTCGTTTCCACCTATCCCCTCCCTTAGCTACCCAGGGTCCTCTATTCTACTCTCCTCGTTTCCACCTATCCCCTCCCTTGGCTACCCAGGGTCCTCTACTCTCCTCGTTCCCACCTATCACCTCCCTTGGCTACCCAGGGTCCTCTACTCTCCTCGTTCCCACCTATCACCTCCCTTGGCTACCCAGGGTCCTCTATTCTACTCTCCCCGTTCCCACCTATCACCTCCCTTGGCTACCCAGGGTCCTCTACTCTCCTCGTTCCCACCTATCACCTCCCTTGGCTACCCAGGGTCCTCTACTCTCCTCGTTCCCACCTATCACCTCCCTTGGCTACCCAGGGTCCTCTACTCTGCTCCCCCCCCTACAACAACATGATGCATCGTCTGGGGAGAGGAGAGGATATGTAGATACCTTCTTGCTGTAGATGCACATGTTGGGGGTCCTCCCAGGAACAGAGATTCCTGCTTTAGTCAGTTTGATGAAGTACTTCTGAACGCGGCTGGCCACCTGCACACACAGAGAACAAACGTTTAGCTATAAAGATAATACATTGTTGTGTGTGTGTGTGGGTGTAGGTGTAGGTGTGTGTGTGTGTGTGTGTGCACGCGTGTGTGACCTGTTTAGCGGTCCTGTTGCCCAGGGCGTCAGCTATCTTCTGCCAGCGTTTAGACTCCACCTCCTCAGGAGAGAACTTCAGCAGCAGATGCTCCAACTTTTTCTACACAGAAACAATTCATTTAGGAACGACTCATTTAGGAACGACTCATTCAGGAACGACTCATTTAGTAACGACTCATTTAGGAACGACTCATTTAGGAACGACTCATTTAGGATGTTCACTAATAATATTCTACACAGAAACAACTCATTTAGGAACGACTCATTTAGGAACGACTCATTTAGGAACGACTCATTTAGGAACGACTCATTCAGGAACGACTCATTTAGTAACGACTCATTTAGGAACGACTCATTTAGGAACGACTCATTTAGGATGTTCACTAATAATATTCTACACAGAAACAACTCATTTAGGAACGACTCATTTAGGAACGACTCATTTAGGAACAACTCATTTAGGAACGACTCATTTAGGAACGACTCATTTAGGAACAACTCATTTAGGAACGACTCATTTAGGATGTTCACTAATAATATTCTACACAGAAACAACTCATTCAGGAACGACTCATTTAGGAACGACTCATTTAGGATGTTCACTAATAATATTCTACACAGAAACAACTCATTCAGGAACGACTCATTTAGGAACGACTCATTTAGGAACGACTCATTCAGGAACGACTCATTTAGGAACGACTCATTTAGGATGTTCACTAATAATATTCTACACAGAAACAACTCATTTAGGAACGACTCATTTAGGAACGACTCATTTAGGAACGACTCATTTAGGATGTTCACTATTAATATTCTACACAGAAACAACTCATTCAGGAACGACTCATTTAGGAACGACTCATTCAGGAACGACTCATTTAGGAACGACTCATTTAGGAACGACTCATTTAGGAACGACTCATTCAGGAACGACTCATTCAGGAACGACTCATTTAGGAACGACTCATTTAGGAACGACTCATTTAGGAACGACTCATTTAGGAACGACTCATTTAGGATGTTCACTAATAATATTCTACACAGAAACAACTCATTCAGGAACGACTCATTTAGGAACGACTCATTTAGGAACGACTCATTTAGGATGTTCACTAATAATATTCTACACAGAAACAACTCATTCAGGAACGACTCATTTAGGAACGACTCATTTAGGAACGACTCATTTAGGATGTTCACTAATAATATTCTACACAGAAACAACTCATTCAGGAACGACTCATTTAGGAACGAGACTCATTTAGGAACAACTCATTTAGGAACGGCCCATTTAGGAACGACCGATTCAGGAACGACTCATTTAGGAACGACTCATTTAGGAACGACTCATTTAGGAACGACTCATTTAGGAACGACTCATTTAGGAACACGACTCATTTAGGAACACGACTCATTTAGGAACACGACTCATTTAGGAACACGACTCATTTAGGAACGACTCATTTAGGAACGACTCATTTAGGAACGACTCATTTAGGAACGACTCATTCAGGAACGACTCATTTAGGAACGACTCATTTAGGAACGAGACTAATTTAGGAACGACTCATTCAGGAACGACTCATTTAGGAACGAGACTCATTTAGGAACGACTCATTTAGGAACGACTCATTTAGGAACGACTCATTTAGGAACGACTCATTTAGGAACGACTCATTTAGGAACGACTCATTCAGGAACGACTCATTTAAAAAACGGCCCATTTAGGATGTTCACTAATAACAACAAAAGAAGGCACTTTAAAGAGAGGAGATCTCAGATCTGTATGGTATTGTTCTACACTCTTGGCTGAGACAACTAGGAGTTTTAAATGAGTCGAAATGTATTTATTAATTATTTGTAAAATACAAAATGTCCCGTCAGTACCTGTTCCTCCACGGTCCACAGCTGGTTGAAGGTGTCAGGTTTACTCTGGTGACACAGCCGCCCTCGGATCATCTGCACACAGAGAGACATGTTTAAGACCGCGGAAGGACACCTAATATTGTGCAGCAGTTGAACATGTCTATACACTGAGTGGACAAAACATTAGGAACACCTGCTCTTTCCATGACACAGACTGACCAGGTGAATCCAGGTGAAATCTATGATCCCTTATTGATGTCTCTTGTTAAATCCACTTCAAATCGGTGTAGATGAACGGGAGGAGACGGGTTAAAGAAGGATTATTACCCTTCAGACAATTGAGATATGGATTGTGCCAGGCGCACCGGTTTGAGTGTGTCAAGAACTGCAACGCTGCTGGGTTTTTCACGCTCAACAGTTTCCTGTGTGTATCAAGAATGATCCACCACCCAAAGGACATCCAGTCAACTCGACACAACTGTAGGAAGCATTGGAGTCAACATGGGCCAGCATCCCTGTGGAACGCTTTCAACACCTTGTAGAGTCCATGCCCTGACAAATTGGGGCTGTTCTGAGGGCAAAAGAGGGGAGTCCTAATGTTTGATATACTCAGTGTATACTACGAATATATATATTTTTTTACTGAATACTTTTATACTTTTATTATCAAAAGTTATGAGAGATTGCAAGTTTAACATTTCACCGTGTGACACTTTTCTTTATTATGTGCATATGACACATATAAACGTAGATTTCAAGAGTGCCGTGGTTTTTCCAAGATTAGTGATAAACCCTCAAATCAAATAGTCCGCACCTAATGCTTTCTGTCTATTTAGTCACATCTAGCGAGTGTATTTTCTTACTAGCTCTGACTCTGCTACTTTAAATGAGGAATGTTTTACTGACTACAGGTGCGTTCGGAAAGTATTCAGACCCCTTTGACTTTTTCCACATTTTGTTACGTTATGGCCTTATTCTAAAATGTCTCTTTGCCTTCATCAATCTACACACAATACCCCATAATGACAAAGCAAAAACAGTATTTGGGGAGTTTCTCCCATTCTTCTCTGCAGATCCTCTCAAGCTCTGTCAGGTTGGATGGGGAGCATTGCTGCACAGCTATTTTCAGGTCTCTTCAGAGATGTTTGATCAGGTTCAAGTCCGGGCTCTGGCTAGGCCACTCAAGGACATTCAGAGACTTGTCCCGAAGCCACTCCTGCATTGTCTTGGCTGTGTGCTTAGGGTCGTTGTCCTGTTGGAAGGTGAACCTTCACCCAAGTCTGAGGTCCTGAGCGCTCTGGAGCAGGTTTTCATCAAGGATCTTTATGTACTTTGCTCCGTTCATCTTTCCCTCGATCCTGACTAATCTCCCAGTCCCTGCCACTGAAAAACATCCCCACAGCATGATGCTGCCACCACCATGCTTCACCGTAGGGATGGTGCCAGGTTTCCTCCAGACGTGACGTTTGGCATTCAGGCCAAAGAGTTCAATCTTGGTTTCATTAGACCAGAGAATATTTTTCTCATGGTCTGAGAGTCCTTTAGGTGCCTTTCGGCAAACTCCAAGCGGGCTGTCATGTGCCTTTTACAGAAGAGTGGCTTCCATCTGGCCACTCTACCATAAAGGCCTGATTGGTGGACTGCTGCAGAGATGGTTGTCCTTCTGGAAGGTTCCCCTATCTCCACAGAGGAACTCTGGAGCTCCTTCAGGGTGACCATCGGCTTCTTTGTCAACCCCCTGTCAAAGGCCCTTCTCCCCCGATTGCTCAGTTTGTCCGGGCGGCCAGCTCTAGGAAGTCTTGGTGGTTCCAAACTTCTTCCATTTAAGAATGATGGAGGCCACTGTGTTCTTGGGGACCTTCAATGCTGCAGACATTTTTTGGTACCCTTCCCCAGATCTGTGCCTCAACACAATCCTGTCTCGGAGCTCAACAGACAAGTCCTTCGACCTCATGGCTTGGTTTTTGCTTTGACATGCACTGTTAACTGTGAGACCTTACTGACAGTAAATCTCAGTAAGACAAAAATAATGGTGTTCCAAAAAAGGTCCAGTTGCCAGGACAACAAATACAAAATTCCATCTAGACACCGTTGCCCTAGAGCACACAAAAAAACTATACATACCTTGGCCTAAACATCAGCGCCACAGGTAACTTCCACAAAGCTGTGAACGATCTGAGAGACAAGGCAAGAAGGGCCTTCTATGCCATCAAAAGGAACATAAAATTTGACATGCCAATTACGATCTGTCTAAAAACACTTGAATCAGTTACAGAACCCATTGCCCTTTATGGTTGTGAGGTCTGGGGTCCGCTCACCAACCAAGAATTCACAAAATGGAACAAACACCAATTTGAGACTCTGCATGCAGGATTCTGCAAAAATATCCTCTGTGTACAACGTAAAACACCAAATAATGCATGCAGAGCAGAATTAGGCCGATACCCACTAATTATCAAAATACAGAATATAGCCGTTAAATTCTACAACCACCTAAAAGGAAGCGATTCCCAAAGCTTCCATAACAAAGCCATCACCTACAGAGAGATGAACCTGGAGGAGAGTCCCCTAAGCAAGCTGGTCCTAGGGCTCTGTTCACAAACACAAACACACCCCACAGAGCCCCAGGACAACAGCACAATTAGACCCAACCAAATCATGAGAAAACAAAAAGATAATTACTTAACACATTGGAAAGAATTAACAACAAAACTGAGCAAACTAGAATGCTATTTGGCCCTAAACAGAGAGTACACAGTGGCAGAATACCTGACCACTGTGACTGACCCAAACTTAAGGAAAGCTTTGACTATGTACAGACTCAGTGAGCATAGCCTTGCTATTGAGAAAGGCCACCGTAGGCAGACCTGGCTCTCAAGAGAAGACAGGCTATGAGCACACTGCCCACAAAATGAGGTGGAAACTGAGCTGCACTTCCTAACCTCCTGCCCAATGTATGACCATATTAGAGACACTATTTCCCTCAGATTACACAGATCCACAACGAATTCAAAAACAAACCCAATTTTGATAAACTCCCATATCTACTGGGTGAAATACCACAGTGTGACATCACAGCAGCAAGATGTGTGACCTGTTGCCAAAAGAAAAGTGATACGAGAGAGAGAGAGTAATGAAGATGGGAGTGTAGATATGTTTACAAAAGAAAAAAGGAGAGAAGAACACAAAACGATGAATAAATTAAAGACGTAATGGGCCTGCACCCCAAATGGAACCCTATTCCATATAGTGGACTCCTTTTGACCAGGGACAAATGGAACCCTATTGCATATAGTGGACTCCTTTTGACCAGGGACAAATGGAACCCTATTCCATATAGTGGACTCCTTTTGACCAGGGACAAATGGAACCCTATTGCATATAGTGGACTCCTTTTGACCAGGGACAAATGGAACCCTATTCCATATAGTGGACTCCTTTTGACCAGGGACAAATGGATCCCTATTCCATATAGTGGACTCTTTTCGACCAGGGACAAATGGAACCCTATTCCATATAGTGGACTCCTTTTGACCAGGGACAAATGGAACCCTATTCCATATAGTGGACTCCTTTTGACCAGGGACAAATGGATCCCTATTCCATATAGTGGACTCTTTTCGACCAGGGACAAATGGAACCCTATTGCATATAGTGGACTCCTTTTGACCAGGGACAAATGGAACCCTATTCCATATAGTGGACTCCTTTTGACCAGGGACAAATGGATCCCTATTCCATATAGTGGACTCTTTTCGACCAGGGACAAATGGAACCCTATTCCATATAGTGGACTCCTTTTGACCAGGGACAAATGGAACCCTATTCCATATAGTGGACTCCTTTTGACCAGGGACAAATGGATCCCTATTCCATATAGTGGACTCCTTTTGACCAGGGACAAATTGATCCCTATTCCATATAGTGGACTCCTTTTGACCAGGGACAAATGGATCCCTATTCCATATAGTGGACTCCTTTTGACCAGGGACAAATGGAACCCTATTCCATATATAGTGGACTCATTTTGACCAGGGACAAATGGAACCCTATTCCATATAGTGGACTCCTTTTGACCAGGGACAAATGGAACCCTATTCCATATAGTGGACTCCTTTTGACCAGGGACAAATTGATCCCTATTCCATATAGTGGACTCCTTTTGACCAGGGACAAATGGATCCCTATTCCATATAGTGGACTCCTTTTGACCAGGGACAAATGGAACCCTATTCCATATAGTGGACTCCTTTTGACCAGGGACAAATGGAACCCTATTCCATATATAGTGGACTCCTTTTGACCAGGGACAAATGGAACCCTATTCCATATAGTGGACTCCTTTTGACCAGGGACAAATGGATCCCTATTCCATATAGTGGACTCCTTTTGACCAGGGACAAATTGATCCCTATTCCATATAGTGGACTCCTTTTGACCAGGGACAAATGGATCCCTATTCCATATAGTGGACTCCTTTTGACCAGGGACAAATGGAACCCTATTCCATATATAGTGGACTCATTTTGACCAGGGACAAATGGAACCCTATTCCATATAGTGGACTCCTTTTGACCAGGGACAAATGGAACCCTATTCCATATAGTGGACTCCTTTTGACCAGGGACAAATTGATCCCTATTCCATATAGTGGACTCCTTTTGACCAGGGACAAATGGATCCCTATTCCATATAGTGGACTCCTTTTGACCAGGGACAAATGGAACCCTATTCCATATAGTGGACTCCTTTTGACCAGGGACAAATGGAACCCTATTCCATATATAGTGGACTCCTTTTGACCAGGGACAAATGGAACCCTATTCCATATAGTGGACTCCTTTTGACCAGGGACAAATGGATCCCTATTCCATATATAGTGGACTCCTTTTGACCAGGGACAAATGGAACCCTATTCCATATAGTGGACTCCTTTTGACCAGGGACAAATGGAACCCTATTCCATATAGTGGACTCCTTTTGACCAGGGACAAATGGAACCCTATTCCATATAGTGGACTCCTTTTGACCAGGGACAAATGGATCCCTATTCCATATAGTGGACTCCTTTTGACCAGGGACAAATTGATCCCTATTCCATATAGTGGACTCCTTTCGACCAGGGACAAATGGATCCCTATTCCATATAGTGGACTCCTTTCGACCAGGGACAAATGGAACCCTATTCCATATAGTGGACTCCTTTTGACCAGGGACAAATGGAACCCTATTCCATATAGTGGACTCCTTTTGACCAGGGACAAATGGAACCCTATTCCATATAGTGGACTCCTTTCGACCAGGGACAAATGGAACCCTATTCCATATAGTGGACTCCTTTCGACCAGGGACAAATGGATCCCTATTCCATATAGTGGACTCCTTTTGACCAGGGACAAATGGATCCCTATTCCATATAGTGGACTCCTTTTGACCAGGGACAAATGGAACCCTATTCCATATAGTGGACTCCTTTTGACCAGGGACAAATGGATCCCTATTCCATATAGTGGACTCCTTTTGACCAGGGACAAATGGAACCCTATTCCATATATAGTGGACTCCTTTTGACCAGGGACAAATGGAACCCTATTCCATATAGTGGACTCCTTTTGACCAGGGACAAATGGAACCCTATTCCATATAGTGGACTCCTTTTGACCAGGGACAAATGGAACCCTATTCCATATAGTGGACTCCTTTTGACCAGGGACAAATGGAACCCTATTCCATATAGTGGACTCCTTTTGACCAGGGACAAATGGAACCCTATTCCATATAGTGGACTCCTTTTGACCAGGGACAAATGGAACCCTATTCCATATAGTGGACTCCTTTCGACCAGGGACAAATGGAACCCTATTCCATATAGTGGACTCCTTTTGACCAGGGACAAATGGAACCCTATTCCATATAGTGGACTCCTTTCGACCAGGGACAAATGGATCCCTATTCCATATAGTGGACTCCTTTTGACCATGGACAAATGGATCCCTATTCCATATAGTGGACTCCTTTTGACCAGGGACAAATGGATCCCTATTCCATATAGTGGACTCCTTTCGACCAGGGACAAATGGAACCCTATTCCATATAGTGGACTCCTTTTGACCAGGGACAAATGGAACCCTATTCCATATAGTGGACTCCTTTTGACCAGGGACAAATGGATCCCTATTCCATATATAGTGGACTCCTTTTGACCAGGGACAAATGGATCCCTATTCCATATATAGTGGACTCCTTTTGACCAGGGACAAATGGAACCCTATTCCATATAGTGGACTCCTTTTGACCAGGGACAAATGGATCCCTATTCCATATAGTGGACTCCTTTTGACCAGGGACAAATGGAACCCTATTCCATATAGTGGACTCCTTTTGACCAGGGACAAATGGAACCCTATTCCATATAGTGGACTCCTTTTGACCAGGGACAAATGGATCCCTATTCCATATAGTGGACTCCTTTTGACCAGGGACAAATGGATCCCTATTCCATATATAGTGGACTCCTTTTGACCAGGGACAAATGGAACCCTATTCCATATAGTGGACTCCTTTTGACCAGGGACAAATGGATCCCTATTCCATATAGTGGACTCCTTTCGACCAGGGACAAATGGAACCCTATTCCATATAGTGGACTCCTTTTGACCAGGGACAAATGGATCCCTATTCCATATATAGTGGACTCCTTTTGACCAGGGACAAATGGAACCCTATTCCATATAGTGGACTCCTTTTGACCAGGGACAAATGGATCCCTATTCCATATAGTGGACTCCTTTTGACCAGGGACAAATGGATCCCTATTCCATATAGTGGACTCCTTTTGACCAGGGACAAATGGAACCCTATTCCATATAGTGGACTCCTTTTGACCAGGGACAAATGGAACCCTATTCCATATAGTGGACTCCTTTTGACCAGGGACAAATGGAACCCTATTCCATATAGTGGACTCCTTTTGACCAGGGACAAATGGAACCCTATTCCATATAGTGGACTCCTTTCGACCAGGGACAAATGGAACCCTATTCCATATAGTGGACTCCTTTTGACCAGGGACAAATGGATCCCTATTCCATATAGTGGACTCCTTTTGACCAGGGACAAATGGATCCCTATTCCATATAGTGGACTCCTTTTGACCAGGGACAAATGGAACCCTATTCCATATATAGTGGACTCCTTTTGACCAGGGACAAATGGAACCCTATTCCATATAGTGGACTCCTTTTGACCAGGGACAAATGGATCCCTATTCCATATAGTGGACTCCTTTTGACCAGGGACAAATGGATCCCTATTCCATATAGTGGACTCCTTTTGACCAGGGACAAATGGAACCCTATTCCATATAGTGGACTCCTTTTGACCAGGGACAAATGGATCCCTATTCCATATATAGTGGACTCCTTTTGACCAGGGACAAATGGAACCCTATTCCATATAGTGGACTCCTTTTGACCAGGGACAAATGGAACCCTATTCCATATAGTGGACTCCTTTTGACCAGGGACAAATGGAACCCTATTCCATATAGTGGACTCCTTTTGACCAGGGACAAATGGAACCCTATTCCATATAGTGGACTCCTTTTGACCAGGGACAAATGGATCCCTATTCCATATAGTGGACTCCTTTTGACCAGGGACAAATGGATCCCTATTCCATATAGTGGACTCCTTTTGACCAGGGACAAATGGAACCCTATTCCATATAGTGGACTCCTTTTCACCAGGGACAAATGGATCCCTATTCCATATAGTGGACTCCTTTTGACCAGGGACAAATGGATCCCTATTCCATATAGTGGACTCCTTTTGACCAGGGACAAATGGATCCCTATTCCATATAGTGGACTCTTTTCGACCAGGGACAAATGGATCCCTATTCCATATAGTGGACTCTTTTCGACCAGGGACAAATGGATCCCTATTCCATATAGTGGACTCCTTTCGACCAGGGACAAATGGATCCCTATTCCATATAGTGGACTCCTTTTGACCAGGGACAAATGGAACCCTATTCCATATAGTGGACTCCTTTCGACCAGGGACAAATGGATCCCTATTCCATATAGTGGACTCCTTTTGACCAGGGACAAATGGAACCCTATTCCATATAGTGGACTCCTTTTGACCAGGGACAAATGGAACCCTATTCCATATAGTGGACTCCTTTTGACCAGGGACAAATGGAACCCTATTCCATATATTGGACTCCTTTCGACCAGGAACAAATGGAACCCTATTCCATATAGTGGACTCCTTTTGACCAGGGACAAATGGATCCCTATTCCATATAGTGGACTCCTTTTGACCAGGGACAAATGGATCCCTATTCCATATAGTGGACTCATTTTGACCAGGGACAAATGGATCCCTATTCCATATAGTGGACTCCTTTTGACCAGGGACAAATGGATCCCTATTCCATATAGTGGACTCCTTTTGACCAGGGACAAATGGAACCCTATTCCATATAGTGGACTCCTTTCGACCAGGGACAAATGGATCCCTATTCCATATAGTGGACTCCTTTCGACCAGGGACAAATGGAACCCTATTCCATATAGTGGACTCCTTTTGACCAGGGACAAATGGAACCCTATTCCATATAGTGGACTCCTTTCGACTAAGGCCTCTATGGGGAATAGACTATGTAGATAGTAGGGGAATAGACTATGTAGATAGTAGGGGAATAGACTATGTAGATAGTAGGGGAATAGACTATGTAGATAGTAGGGGAATAGACTATGTAGATAGTAGGGGAATAGACTATGTAGATAGTAGGGGAATAGACTATGTAGATAGTAGGGGAATAGACTATGTAGGTAGTAGGGGAATAGACTATGTAGATAGTAGGGGAATAGACTATGTAGGTAGTAGGGGAATAGACTATGTAGGTAGTAGGGGGATAGGCTATGTAGGTAGTAGGGGAATAGACTATGTAGATAGTAGGGGAATAGACTGTGTAGATAGTAGGGGAATAGACTATGTAGGTAGTAGGGGAATAGACTATGTAGATAGTAGGGGAATAGACTGTGTAGATAGTAGGGGAATAGACTATGTAGGTAGTAGGGGAATAGACTATGTAGGTAGTAGGGGAATAGACTATGTAGATAGTAGGGGAATAGACTATGTAGGTAGTAGGGGAATTGACTATGTAGATAGTAGGGGAATAGACTATGTAGATAGTAGGGGAATAGACTATGTAGATAGTAGGGGAATAGACTATGTAGATAGTAGGGGAATAGACTATGTAGGTAGTAGGGGAATAGACTATGTAGGTAGTAGGGGAATAGACTATGTAGGTAGTAGGGGGATAGGCTATGTAGGTAGTAGGGGAATAGACTATGTAGATAGTAGGGGAATAGACTGTGTAGATAGTAGGGGAATAGACTATGTAGGTAGTAGGGGAATAGACTATGTAGGTAGTAGGGGAATAGACTATGTAGATAGTAGGGGAATAGACTATGTAGATAGTAGGGGAATAGACTATGTAGATAGTAGGGGAATAGACTATGTAGATAGTAGGGGAATAGACTATGTAGGTAGTAGGGGAATAGACTATGTAGATAGTAGGGGAATAGACTATGTAGGTAGTAGGGGAATAGACTATGTAGGTAGTAGGGGAATAGGCTATGTAGATAGTAGGGGAATAGACTATGTAGATAGTAGGGGAATAGACTGCCATCTGGGACGCAGACATGATATTTGTTCAGGAGAATCTACACAATCAATTAAACTGACTGCTTTCCACACACACACACACACACACACACACACACACACACACACACACACACACACACACACACACACACACACACACACACACACACACACACCAGTAGAGCACCAGGAGAAGAGAGGTGGGTTGTTTCCATAGATACCATCTCATATCCTCTAGTATGGGTAGAGGAATGGGATGGTGAGGTGTGACAAGGGGCTGTTAAATGGACAATAACATGGTCATTTGTGAGATCTTTGAAAGCAATTAGTAGAGAAAGGAGGCAGTTGTGGCCTAGCTGGCTACATAACAAACACATCAAGCTGCAGCTGTGCCCTAAATTACATGGCTTTGGGTATAGCCTGTGGGTTAACAGTGGGATGTACCTGTGAGTTGCTGCTGTTCTCAGGAGCGTCACTAGAGGGCAGAGCAGAGTACAGGGTTGACGGTTCACCCTCCTCCTCCTTCTTGGGATCCAGAGGGCTTTTTGGTCCGACTGGTAACCTAACTATAGGATAATATATATAATATAAGTGAGAGAGTTTGAGCCTCCTGGTCAACTCACCCTTATCGAATACGAGTTTGAGCCTCCTGGTCAACTCACCCTTATCGAAAACGAGTTTGAGCCTCCTGGTCAACTCACCCTTATCGAATACGAGTTTGAGCCTCCTGGTCAACTCACCCTTATCGAATATGAGTTTGAGCCTCCTGGTCAACTCACCCTTATCGAATATGAGTTTGAGCCTCCTGGTCAACTCACCCTTATCGAATATGAGTTTGAGCCTCCTGGTCAACTCACCCTTATGGAATATGAGTTTGAGCCTCCTGGTCAACTCACCCTTATCGAATATGAGTTTGAGCCTCCTGGTCAACTCACCCTTATCGAATATGAGTTTGAGCCTCCTGGTCAACTCACCCTTATCGAATATGAGTTTGAGCCTCCTGGTCAACTCACCCTTATCGAATATGAGTTTGAGCCTCCTGGTCAACTCACCCTTATCGAATATGAGTTTGAGCCTCCTGGTCAACTCACCCTTATCGAATACGAGTTTGAGCCTCCTGGTCAACTCACCCTTATCGAATACGAGTTTGAGCCTCCTGGTCAACTCACCCTTATCGAATACGAGTTTGAGCCTCCTGGTCAACTCACCCTTATCGAATACGAGTTTGAGCCTCCTGGTCAACTCACCCTTATCGAATACGAGTTTGAGCCTCCTGGTCGACTCACCCTTATCGAATACGAGTTTGAGCCTCCTGGTCGACTCACCCTTATCGAATATGAGTTTGAGCCTCCTGGTCAACTCACCCTTATCGAATACGAGTTTGAGCCTCCTGGTCAACTCACCCTTATCGAATACGAGTTTGAGCCTCCTGGTCAACTCACCCTTATCGAATACGAGTTTGAGCCTCCTGGTCAACTCACCCTTATCGAATACGAGTTTGAGCCTCCTGGTCGACTCACCCTTATCGAATACGAGTTTGAGCCTCCTGGTCGACTCACCCTTATCGAATACGAGTTTGAGCCTCCTGGTCAACTCACCCTTATCGAATACGAGTTTGAGCCTCATGGTCGACTCACCCTTATCGAATACGAGTTTGAGCCTCCTGGTCGACTCACCCTTATCGAATATGAGTTTGAGCCTCCTGGTCGACTCACCCTTATCGAATATGAGTTTGAGCCTCATGGTCAACTCACCCTTATCGAATATGAGTTTGAGCCTCCTGGTCAACTCACCCTTATCGAATATGAGTTTGAGCCTCCTGGTCGACTCACCCTTATCGAATATGAGTTTGAGCCTCCTGGTCAACTCACCCTTATCTAATATGAGTTTGAGCCTCCTGGTCAACTCACCCTTATCGAATATGAGTTTGAGCCTCCTGGTCAACTCACCCTTATCGAATATGAGTTTGAGCCTCCTGGTCAACTCACCCTTATCGAATATGAGTTTGAGCCTCCTGGTCAACTCACCCTTATCGAATACGAGTTTGAGCCTCCTGGTCAACTCACCCTTATCGAATATGAGTTTGAGCCTCCTGGTCAACTCACCCTTATCGAATACGAGTTTGAGCCTCCTGGTCAACTCACCCTTATCGAATACGAGTTTGAGCCTCCTGGTCAACTCACCCTTATCGAATATGAGTTTGAGCCTCCTGGTCAACTCACCCTTATCGAATACGAGTTTGAGCCTCCTGGTCAACTCACCCTTATCGAATATGAGTTTGAGCCTCCTGGTCAACTCACCCTTATCGAATATGAGTTTGAGCCTCCTGGTCAACTCACCCTTATCGAATATGAGTTTGAGCCTCCTGGTCAACTCACCCTTATCGAATACGAGTTTGAGCCTCCTGGTCAACTCACCCTTATCGAATACGAGTTTGAGCCTCCTGGTCAACTCACCCTTATCGAATACGAGTTTGAGCCTCCTGGTCAACTCACCCTTATCGAATATGAGTTTGAGCCTCCTGGTCAACTCACCCTTATCGAATATGAGTTTGAGCCTCCTGGTCAACTCACCCTTATCGAATACGAGTTTGAGCCTCCTGGTCAACTCACCCTTATCGAATATGAGTTTGAGCCTCCAGGTCAACTCACCCTTATCGAATATGAGTTTGAGCCTCCTGGTCAACTCACCCTTATCGAATATGAGTTTGAGCCTCCTGGTCAACTCACCCTTATCGAATATGAGTTTGAGCCTCCTGGTCAACTCACCCTTATCGAATACGAGTTTGAGCCTCCTGGTCAACTCACCCTTATCGAATATGAGTTTGAGCCTCCAGGTCAACTCACCCTTATCGAATATGAGTTTGAGCCTCCTGGTCAACTCACCCTTATCGAATATGAGTTTGAGCCTCCTGGTCAACTCACCCTTATCGAATATGAGTTTGAGCCTCCTGGTCAACTCACCCTTATCGAATATGAGTTTGAGCCTGCTGGTTGTGCGTTTCTTGTCACAGAACTCCCTCTCGAAGTCACCCAGTCCTGAGGTGTACTGGTCCCACGAGATGTCTGGCAGCTGAACCACTCTCTGGGGCCGCGGCAGGTCCAACTCCACCTGAGGTTAGAGATCAGAGGTCAACAGGAAGTGGGCCTTGTAGAATTAGACAAAGATCACCAGGATCCATGTACGGGCAGGAAACATGTGAACTAGGTTCCTCGAATGTAGCCTTTGGCCTAACGTTCTACTTTGTCAGATCACGTCAAGGTTTACAGCCAAGACGAGCAGCTGAGAGCTGCCATGTTGAACCACCTGGAGCAACAGCCTCTTGATGCGGAAAATAGGAAGTGGGGGAAAACCTTGTGATTAGATGTCGTTTAGACCAATGTAAGATTTTTGGATAGAGACTTTTATTTTTTTATTGGAGAGAGATATTTATGTTTATTTATTTTCCCTTTTGTACTTTAACTATTTGCACACCCCTCCCAGACCAGAAAGACACCCCTCCCAGACCAGCGAGACGCCCCTCCCAGACCAGCGAGACGCCCCTCCCAGACCAGCGAGACGCCCAGCCCAGACCAGCGAGACGCCCCTCCCAGACCAGCGAGACGCCCCTCCCAGACCAGCGAGACGCCCAGCCCAGACCAGCGAGACGCCCCTCACCAGACCAACGAGACGCCCCTCCCAGACCAGCGAGACGCCCCTCCCAGACCAGAGAGATGCCCCTCCCAGACCAGAGAGACACTCGGCCCAGACCAGCGAGACGCCCCTCCCAGACCAGCGAGACGCCCCTCCCAGACCAGCGAGACGCCCCTCCCAGACCAGCGAGACACCCCTCCCAGACCAGCGAGACACCCAGCCCAGACCAGCGAGACGCCCCTCCCAGACCAGCGAGACGCCCCTCCCAGACCAGCGAGACGCCCCTCCCAGACCAGCGAGACGCCCCTCCCAGACCAGCGAGACGCCCCTCCCAGACCAGCGAGACACCCAGCCCAGACCAGCGAGACGCCCCTCCCAGACCAGCGAGACGCCCCTCCCAGACCAGCGAGACAGCCGAGACGCCCCTCCCAGACCAGCGAGACACCCCTCCCAGACCAGCGAGACACCCCTCCCAGGCCAGCGAGACACCCCTCCCAGACCAGCGAGACGCCCCTCCCAGACCAGCGAGACGCCCAGCCCAGACCAGCGAGACGCCCCTCCCAGACCAGCGAGACGCCCCTCCCAGACCAGCGAGACGCCCCTCCCAGACCAGCGAGACGCCACTCCCAGACCAGCGAGACGCCCCTCCCAGACCAGCGAGACGCCCAGCCCAGACCAGCGAGACGCCCAGCCCAGACCAGCGAGACGCCCCTCCCAGACCAGCGAGATGCCCAGCCCAGACCAGCGAGATGCCCAGCCCAGACCAGCGAGACACTCGGCCCAGACCAGCGAGACACCCAGCCCAGACCAGCGAGACGCCCAGCCCAGACCAGAGAGACGCCCCTCCCAGACCAGCGAGACGCCCCTCCCAGACCAGCGAGACGCCCCTCCCAGACCAGCGTGACGCCCCTCCCAGACCAGCGAGACGCCCCTCCCAGACCAGCGAGACAACTTCCTGGAGGACCTGCACTAGGAGGATCCACACCAAGAGGACCCCCTCAAACAAACCCCGGCCACACCCTGTATAGGCCCCCCAGATCAGTCCTATGCCCCTCTCTGCCCCCCCACCACCATCTGTAGCAAGGACCTCAACATCAGGCCTATGCCCCTGCCCCCCACCACCATCTGTAGCAAGGACCTCAACATCAGGCCTATGCCCCTTCTGCCCCCCCCACCACCATCTGTAGCAAGGACCTCAACATCAGAGCAATTTCCAAACGCCACTCATCTGTACAAACAATAATACGCAAGTATAAACACCATGGGACCACGCAGCCGTCATACCACTCAGGAAGGAAACACGTTCTGTCTCCTAGAGGTGAACGTACTTTGGTGCGAAAAGTGCAAATCAATCCCAGAACAACAGCAAAGGACCTTGTGAAGATGCTGGAGGAAACAGGTACAAAAGTATCTAAATCCACAGTAAAACGAGTCCTATATTGACATAACCTGAAAGGCCGCTCAGCAAGGAAGAAGCCTCTGCTCTAAAACCGCCATAAAAAAGCCAGACTACGGTTTGCAACTGCACATGGGGACAAAGATCGTACTTTTTGGAGAAATGTCCTCTAGTCTGATGAAAGAAAAATAGAACTGTTTTGCCATAATGACCATTGTTATGTTTGGAGGAAAAAGGGGGAGGCTTGCAAGCCGAAGAACACCATCCCAACCGTGAAGCAAAGGGGTGGCAGCATCATGTTGTGAGGGTGCTTTGCTGCAGGAGGGACTGGTGCACTTCACATAATAGATGGCATCATGAGGATGGAAAATTATGTGGATATATTGAAGCAACATCTCACGACATCAGTCAGGAAGTCAATGACAACCACCATTCATGCCAATAAAGCATTGTATTGAAGAGAGACACAGAAATGTTTATGTATTTTGTTCAAATCAAATCACATTTTATTTGTCACATACACATGGTTAGCAGATGTTAATGCGAGTGTAGCGAAATGCTTGTGCTTCTAGTTCCGACAATGCAGTAATAACCAACGAGTAATCTAACCTAACAATTCCACAACTACTACCTTATACACACAAGTGTAAAGGGATAAAGAATATGTACATAAAGATATATGAATGAGTGATGGTACAGAACGGCATAGGCAAGATGCAGTAGATGGTATCGAGTACAGTATATACATATGAGATGAGTATTGTGGGGTATATAAACATAAAGTGGCATAGTTTAAAGTGGTAGTCTATTGTATTGTATTATGCATGTGATACGCGGTTGGGCTGCGACTATGATATGTGATCATCTCGCCTGGCTATCTTAAGACGAATGCACTAGCTGTGGGTTGCTCTGCTCACTGGCTAAATTGTAATCTAAACGTAGCGGTATATTAGTGTGTATTTTTATTTGTAGTTTTGTTTCCTGTTTAGCCCCAGGAAACAATGAGGTTATGACATTAAATACCCGTCATAACCGCATTATATACCCGTCGTAACCGCATTATACACCCGTCGTAACCGCATTATATACCCGTCGTAACCGCATTATACACCCGTCGTAACCGCATTATATACCCGTCATAACTGCATTATATACCCGTCATAACCGCATTATATACCCGTCATAACCGCATTATATACCCGTCGTAACCGCATTATATACCCGTCGTAACCGCATTATATACCCGTCGTAACCGCATTATACACCCGTCGTAACCGCATTATACACCCGTCGTAACCGCATTATATACCCGTCATAACTGCATTATATACCCGTCATAACCGCATTATATACCCGTCGTAACCGCATTATATACCCGTCGTAACCGCATTATACACCCGTCGTAACCGCATTATATACCCGTCATAACTGCATTATATACCCGTCATAACCGCATTATATACCCGTCATAACCGCATCATATACCCGTCATAACCTCATCATATACCCGTCATAACCGCATCATATACCCGTCACAGCCGCATTATATACCCGTCATACCCGCATTATATACCCGTCATAAACGCATTATATACCGGTCATAACCGCATCATATACCCGTCATAACCGCATCATATACCCGTCATAACCGCATCATATACCCGTCACAGCCGCATTATATACCCGTCATACCCGCATTATATACCCGTCGTAAACGCATTATATACCCGTCGTAACCGTATTATATACCCGTCACAACCGCATTATATACCCGTCATAACTGCATTATATACCCGTCATAACCGCATTATATACCCGTCATAACCGCATCATATACCCGTCATAACCGCATGATATACCCGTCATAACCGCATTATATACCCGTCATAACCGCATTATATACCCGTCATAACCGCATCATATACCCGTCATAACCGCATCATATACCCGTCATAACCGCATCATATACCCGTCACAGCCGCATTATATACCCGTCATACCCGCATTATATACCCGTCATAACCGCATTATATACCGGTCATAACCGCATCATATACCCGTCATAACCGCATCATATACCCGTCATAACCGCATCATATACCCGTCACAGCCGCATTATATACCCGTCATACCCGCATTATATACCCGTCGTAAACGCATTATATACCCGTCGTAACCGTATTATATACCCGTCACAACCGCATTATATACCCGTCATAACTGCATTATATACCCGTCATAACCGCATTATATACCCGTCATAACCGCATCATATACCCGTCATAACCGCATGATATACCCGTCATAACCGCATTATATACGCGTCATAACCGCATTATATACCCGTCAAAACCGCATTATATACCCGTCATACCCGTCATAAACGCATTATATACCCGTCATAACCGCATCATATACCGTCATAACCGCATCATATACCCGTCATAACCGCATCATATACCCGTCACAGCCGCATTATATACCCGTCATACCCGCATTATATACCCGTCATAACCGCATCATATACCCGTCATAACCGCATCATATACCCGTCACAGTCGCATTATATACCCGTCATAAACGCATTATATACCCGTCATAACCGCATTATATACCCGTCATAACCGCATCATATACCCGTCACAGCCGCATTATATACCCGTCATACCCGCATTATATACCCGTCATACCTGTCATAACCGCATTATATACCCGCCATACCCATCATAACCGCATTATATACCCGTCATACCCGCATTATATACCCGTCGTAAACGCATTATATACCCGTCGTAACCGTATTATATACCCGTCACAACCGCATTATATACCCGTCATAACTGCATTATATACCCGTCATAACCGCATTATATACCCGTCATAACCGCATCATATACCCGTCATAACCGCATCATATACCCGTCATAACCGCATCATATACCCGTCACAGCCGCATTATATACCCGTCATACCCGCATTATATACCCGTCGTAAACGCATTATATACCCGTCGTAACCGTATTATATACCCGTCACAACCGCATTATATACCCGTCATAACTGCATTATATACCCGTCATAACCGCATTATATACCCGTCATAACCGCATCATATACCCGTCATAACCGCATGATATACCCGTCATAACTGCATTATATACCCGTCATAACCGCATTATATACCCGTCATAACCGCATCATATACCCGTCATAACCTCATCATATACCCGTCATAACCGCATCATATACCCGTCACAGCCGCATTATATACCCGTCATACCCGCATTATATACCCGTCATAAACGCATTATATACCGGTCATAACCGCATCATATACCCGTCATAACCGCATCATATACCCGTCATAACCGCATCATATACCCGTCACAGCCGCATTATATACCCGTCATACCCGCATTATATACCCGTCGTAAACGCATTATATACCCGTCGTAACCGTATTATATACCCGTCACAACCGCATTATATACCCGTCATAACTGCATTATATACCCGTCATAACCGCATTATATACCCGTCATAACCGCATCATATACCCGTCATAACCGCATGATATACCCGTCATAACCGCATTATATACGCGTCATAACCGCATTATATACCCGTCAAAACCGCATTATATACCCGTCATACCCGTCATAAACGCATTATATACCCGTCATAACCGCATCATATACCCGTCAACCGCATCATATACCCGTCATAACCGCATCATATACCCGTCACAGCCGCATTATATACCCGTCATACCCGCATTATATACCCGTCATAACCGCATCATATACCCGTCATAACCGCATCATATACCCGTCACAGCCGCATTATATACCCGTCATAAACGCATTATATACCCGTCATAACCGCATCATATACCCGTCACAGCCGCATTATATACCCGTCATACCCGCATTATATACCCGTCATACCTGTCATAACCGCATTATATACCCGCCATACCCATCATAACCGCATTATATACCCGTCATACCCGCATTATATACCCGTCGTAAACGCATTATATACCCGTCGTAACCGTATTATATACCCGTCACAACCGCATTATATACCCGTCATAACTGCATTATATACCCGTCATAACCGCATTATATACCCGTCATAACCGCATCATATACCCGTCATAACCGCATGATATACCCGTCATAACCGCATTATATACCCGTCATAACCGCATTATATACCCGTCAAAACCGCATTATATACCCGTCATACCCGTCATAAACGCATTATATACCCGTCATAACCGCATCATATACCCGTCATAACCGCATCATATACCCGTCATAACCGCATCATATACCCGTCACAGCCGCATTATATACCCGTCATACCCGCATTATATACCCGTCATAACCGCATCATATACCCGTCATAACCGCATCATATACCCGTCACAGCCGCATTATATACCCGTCATAAACGCATTATATACCCGTCATAACCGCATTATATACCCGTCATAACCGCATCATATACCCGTCACAGCCGCATTATATACCCGTCATACCCGCATTATATACCCGTCATACCTGTCATAACCGCATTATATACCCGCCATACCCATCATAACCGCATTATATACCCGTCATACCCGTCATAACCGCATTATATACCCGTCACAACCGCATTATATACCCGTCATACCCGCATTATATACCCGGCATACCCGCATTATATACCCATCATAACCGCATTATATACCCGTCATAACCGCATTATATACCCGTCATAACCGCATTATATACCCGTCACAACCGCATTATATACCCGTCATAACCGCATTATATACCCGTCATACCCGCATTATATACCCGTCATACCCGCATTATATACCCGTCATAACCGCATTATATACCCGTCATAACCGCATTATATACCCGTCATAACCGCATTATATACCCGTCACAACCGCATTATATACCCGTCATACCCGCATTATATACCCGGCATACCCGCATTATATACCCGTCATAACCGCATTATATACCCGTCACAACCGCATTATATACCCGTCATACCCGTCATAACCGCATTATATACCCGTCATACCCGCATTATATACCCGGCATACCCGCATTATATACCCGTCATAACCGCATTATATACCCGTCACAACCGCATCATATACCAGTCATAACCGCATTATATACCCGTCATAACCGCATCATATACTAGTCATAACCGCATTATATACCCGTCATAACCGCATTATATACCCGTCATAACCGCATCATATACCAGTCATAACCGCATTATATACCCGTCATAACCGCATTATATACCCGTCATAACCGCATTATATACCCATCATAACCGCATCATATACCTGTCATAACCGCATCATATACCCGTCATAACCGCATTATATACCCGTCATACCCGCATTATATACCCGTCATAACCGCATTATATACCCATCACAACCTCATTATATACCCGTCATACCTGTCATAACCGCATTATATACCCGTCATAACCGCATTATATACCCGTCATAACCGCATCATATACCCGTCATAACCACATCATATACCCGTCAAAGCCGCATTATATACCTGTCATAACCGCATCATATACCCGTCGTAACCGCATTATATACCCGTCATAACCGCATCATATACCCGTCATAACCGCATTATATACCCGTAATAACCGCATTATATACCCGTCATACCTGTCATAACCGCATTATATACCCGTCATAACCGCATTATATACCCGTCACAACCGCATTATATACCCGTCATACCCGCATTATATACCCGGCATACCCGCATTATATACCCGTCATAACCGCATTATATACCCGTCACAACCGCATTATATACCCGTCATACCCGTCATAACCGCATTATATACCCGTCATACCCGCATTATATACCCGGCATACCCGCATTATATACCCGTCATAACCGCATTATATACCCGTCACAACCGCATCATATACCAGTCATAACCGCATTATATACCCGTCATAACCGCATCATATACTAGTCATAACCGCATTATATACCCGTCATAACCGCATTATATACCCGTCATAACCGCATCATATACCCGTCATAACCGCATCATATACCAGTCATAACCGCATTATATACCCGTCATAACCGCATTATATACCCATCATAACCGCATCATATACCTGTCATAACCGCATCATATACCCGTCATAACCGCATTATATACCCGTCATACCCGCATTATATACCCGTCATAACCGCATTATATACCCATCACAACCTCATTATATACCCGTCATACCTGTCATAACCGCATTATATACCCGTCATAACCGCATTATATACCCGTCATAACCGCATCATATACCCGTCATAACCACATCATATACCCGTCAAAGCCGCATTATATACCTGTCATAACCGCATCATATACCCGTCGTAACCGCATTATATACCCGTCATAACCGCATCATATACCCGTCATAACCGCATTATATACCCGTAATAACCGCATTATATACCCGTCATACCTGTCATAACCGCATTATATACCCGTCATAACCGCATTATATACCCGTAATAACCGCATTGTCATAACCTCATAATATACTCGTCATAACCGCATTATATACCCGTCGTAACCGCATTATATACCCGTAATAACCGCATTGTCATAACCTCATTATATACCCGTAATAACCGCATTGTCATAACCGCATTATATACCCGTCATAACCGCATTATATACCCGTCGTAACCGCATTATATACCCGTAATAACCGCATTGTCATAACCGCATTATATACCCGTAATAACCGCATTGTCATAACCTCATTATATACCCGTAATAACCGCATTGTCATAACCGCATTATATACCTGTTATATGTATTATATACCCGTTATAACCATAATATATACCTGTTATATGTATTATATACCCATTATAACCATATTATATACCTGTTATATGTATTATATACCCGTTATAACCATATTATATACCTGTTATATGTATTATATACCCGTTATAACCATATTACATACCTGTTATATGTATTATATACCCGTTATAACCATATTATATACCTGTTATATGTATTATATACCCGTTATAACCATATTATATACCTGTTATATGTATTATATACCCGTTATAACCATATTATATACCTGTTATATGTATTATATACCCGTTATAACCATATTATATACCTGTTATATGTATTATATACCCGTTATAACCATAGTATATACATGTTATATGTATTATATACCCGTTATAACCATATTATATACCTGTTATATGTATTAAATACCCGTTATAACCATATTATATACCTGTTATATGTATTATATACCCGTTATAACCATATTATATACCTGTTATATGTATTATATACCCGTTATAAACCATATTATATACCTGTTATATGTATTATATACCCGTTATAACCATAGTATATACATGTTATATGTATTATATACCCGTTATAACCATATTATATACCTGTTATATGTATTAAATACCCGTTATAACCATATTATATACCTGTTATATGTATTATATACCCGTTATAACCATATTATATACCTGTTATATGTATTATATACCCGTTATAACCATATTATATACCTGTTATGTATTATATACCCGTTATAACCATATTATATACCTGTTATATGTATTATATACCTGTTATAACCATATTATATACCTGTTATATGTATTATATACCCGTTATAACCATATTATATACCTGTTATATGTATTATATACCTGTTATAATTGTTATTATACAGTACCTGTTTCTGCAGGTGAGGGTTACTAGTATTATTACTACAGCGCTCATACAGTATACTACCTGATTCTGCAGGGTTAGAGTTATAATGCTACATATACCTGTTATAACAGGCTGTAACATATGGTGTAAAGTACAGTACCTGTTTCTGCAGCTGCTCCACAAAGCTGACGGGGTCTCGGAGAGCTTCTCTCTGCTGTCTGGCCAGACGCTCCAGGTCCAGTATACTCTGAGTTCTCTGGGCCTCCAACACACCTACAGTATGGAGTAACCTCTGGTAACTGGTGGAAGGGGGGAGAGAGGACAACATGCATCAGGGAACTTCCAGCACCTATATCATAGGGAATAGGGTGCCATTTAGGAGGGATCCACACTATGGGAGAAACAGACAGCAGCATGTATGTAAACAGGAAACAGATCAGAGGTAGGCTGTGTCTGTCCCCTAAAACAGGAAACACTCCCTCCCGCCTCTCTCACTCCCACTCCCGCCTCCACTCCCTCCCACTCTCTTCCTCCCATTCTCTCCTCCTCTCTCCCTCCTCCTCCTCCTCTCCCACTCCCTCCTCCTCCTCTCTCCCTCCTCCTCCTCTCTCTCCCTCCTCCTCCTCTCTCCCACTCCCTCCTCCTCCTCCTCTCTCCCTCCTCCTCCTCTCTCCCTCCTCCTCCTCTCTCCCACTCCCTCCTCCTCCTCCTCCTCTCCCACTCCCTCCTCCTCCTCTCTCCCACTCCCTCCTCCTCCTCTCTCCCACACCTCCTCCTCCTCCTCTCTCCCTCCTCCTCCTCTCTCCCACTCCCTCCTCCTCCTCTCTCCCACTCCCTCCTCCTCCTCTCTCCCACTCCCTCCTCCTCCTCTCCCACTCCCTCCTCCTCCTCTCTCCCACTCTGAGGGCAAAAGGGGGTGGGAAGGGGGTGGGGACCTAATGTTTTGTACACTCAGTTTGTGTGTGTATGTAATGTATATATATATATATACACAGTTGTGGCCACAAAGTCTGCTGCCTCAGTTTGTATAATGTCAATTTGCATATACTCCAGAATGTTATGAAGAGTGATCAGATGAATTGCAATTTATTGCAGTCCCTCTTTGCCATGCAAATGAACTGAATCCCCAAAAAACATTTCCACTGCATTTCAGCCCTGCCACAAAAGGACCAGCTGACATCATGTCAGTGATTCTCTCGTTAACACAGGTGTGAGTGTTGACGAGGACAAGGCTGGAGATCACTCTGTCATGCTGATTGAGTTCGAATAACAGACTGGAAGCTTCAAAAGGAGGGTGGTGCTTGGAATCATTGTTCTTCCTCTGTCAACCAGGGTTACCTGCAAGAAAACACGTGCCGTCATCATTGCTTTGCACAAAAAGGGCTTCACAGGCAAGGATATTGCTGCCAGTAAGATTGCACCTAAATCAACCATTTATCGGATCATCAAGAACTTCAAGGAGAGCGGTTCAATTGTTGTGAAGAAGGCTTCAGGGCGCCCAAGAAAGTCCAGCAAGCGCCAGGACCGTCTCCTAAAGTTGATTCAGCTGCGGGATCGGGGCACCACCAGTACAGAGCTTGCTCAGGAATGGCAGCAGACAGGTGTGAGTGCATCTGTATGCACAGTGAGGCGAAGAAGGATGGCAGTGAGGCGAAGAAGGATGGCCTGGTGTCAAGAAGGGTAGCGAAGAAGCCACTCCTCTCCAGGAAAAACATCAGGGACAGACTGATATTCTGCAAAAGGTACAGGGATTGGACTGCTGAGGACTGGGGTAAAGTCCTTTTCTCTGATGAATCCCCTTTCCGATTGTTTGGGGCATCTGGAAAAAAGCTTGTCCGGAGAAGACAAGGTGAGCGCTACCATCAGTCCTGTGTCATGCCAACAGTAAAGCATCCTGAGACCATTCATGTGTGGGGTTGCTTCTCAGCCAAGGGATAAAGAATGGTACCAACACATCCTCCGAGAGCAACTTCTCCCAACCATCCAGGAACAGTTTGGTGACGAACAATGCCTTTTCCAGCATGATGGAGCATCTTGCCATAAGGCAAAAGTGATAACTAAGTGGCTCGGGGAACAAAACATCGACATCGGGTCCATGGCCAGGAAACCCCAGACCTTAATCCCATTGAGAACTTGTGGTCAATCCTCAAGAGGCGGGTGGACAAACAAAACCCCACAAATTCTGACAAAGTCCAAGCATTGATTATGCAAGAATGGGCTGCCATCAGTCAGGATGTGGCCCAGAAGTTAATTGACAGCATGCCAGGGCGGATTGCAGAGGTCTTGAAAAAGAAGGGTCAACACTGCAAATATTGACTCTTTGCATCAACTTCATGTAATTGTCAATAAAAGCCTTTGACACGTATGAAATGCTTGTAATTATACTTCAGTATTCCATAGTAACATCTGACAAAAATATCTAAAGACACTGAAGCAGCAAACTTTGTGGAAATTAATATTTGTGTCATTCTCAAAACGTTTGGCCATGACTGTATATATATATAATCCCATAAACTCCCACTACGTACTCTTTGTTATGTTTGAGGGTCAGGTGGTCTGACTCAAAGTAATACACGTCTGGGTCCTCCTCCTCATCCTCCTGTTGACTTCCTCCTCCTGGCACCTCCTTACTGTCTAGACCTCCCCTGGTCTCACAGAGCTCCCCATGGCCCCTATTGTCCCACCCTACCCTGTCCCTTCTGGCCCCACTGTTCCCCTGCTCCATGGGGACAGACGGGGGAGACAGGAGAGACCACTCCCTGGACTGGATACTGGAGCCTGAGGAGAGGGTAGGAGTAGCGACCAGCTCTCTCTCCGCCTCCACCCCCTCCTTCAGCGGGTTCCTGGGAGAGGAGCAGGGGGCCACAGCCTTGCCTCCGCCGCAGGCCGCCCTACGGGGCAAAGTCCTCAGGGTGTACCTGTGTTCGTGGGGCTCTGTGAAGGAGGGGGGCGAGGTGCCGGAGATAGAGGGGGTGCAGGGTGGGTCTGAGGGTGTTGGGGGAACTAGCAGTGGCATGGTGGAGTTATTGTTGTTGTTTACGTTGTTGATGTTGTTTACGTTTCTGATGTTGTTGTTGATGATGATGCTGGTGGCAACAGTGTTCTGCACCACCAGCGGCGTGAACGACCATCCGTTAATTCCCCCGCCGCAACTCTCCTCCTCCTCCTCCTCGGTTGCTGTCACCACCTCCTCCCGACACACTGAGTCCCCCACTACATCCACCTCCTCCTCTCTGACAGACAGGTGGGGAGTAGAGGAGTCCTCCTCAAAGGAGGCCAAAAGAGGAGCAGGACCCTCCCCTGAGTCTTTACCCTCCTCCTGCCCAGGATCAGAGTCTTTACCTTCCTCCTCCTGCCCAGGATCAAAGTATTTACCCTCCTCCTCCTGCCCAGGGTCAGAGTCTTTACCTTCCTCCTCCTGCCCAGTATCAGAGTCTTTACCTTCCTCCTCCTGCTCAGGATCAGAGTCTTTACCCTCCTCCTCCTGCCCAGGATCAGATTCTTTACCTTCCTCCTCCTGCCCAGGATCAGAGTTTTTACACTCTTCCTCCTGCCCAGGATCAGAGTCTTTACCTTCCTCCTCCTGCCCAGGATCAGAGTCTTTACACTCTACCTCCTGCCCAGGATCAGAGTATTTACCTTCCTCCTGCCCAGGATCAGAGTCTTTACCTTCCTCCTCCTGCCCAGGATCAGAGTCTTTACCTTCCTCCTGCCCAGGATCAGAGTCTTTACCTTCCTCCTGCCCAGGATCAGAATCTTTACACCCCTCCTCCTGCCCAGGATCAGAGTCTTTACACCCCTCCTCCTGCCCAGGATCAGAGTCTTTACACCCCTCCTCCTGCCCAGGATCAGAGCCTTTACACTCTACCTCCTGCCCAGGATCAGAGTCTTTACACCCTTCCTCCTGCCCAGGATCAGAGTCTTTACACTCTACCTCCTGCCCAGGATCAGAGTCTTTACCTTCCTCCTCCTGCCCAGGATCAGAGTCTTTACCTTCCTCCTGCCCAGGATCAGAGTCTTTACACCCTTCCTCCTGCCCAGGATCAGAGTCTTTACCTTCCTCCTGCCCAGGATCAGAGTCTTTGCCTTCCTCCTCCTGCCCAGGATCAGAGTCTTTACCTTCCTCCTGCCCAGGATCAGAGTCTTTACACCCTTCCTCCTGCCCAGGATCAGAGTCTTTACACCCTTCCTCCTGCCCAGGATCAGAGTCTTTACCTTCCTCCTGCCCAGGATCAGAGTCTTTACACCCTTCCTCCTGCCCAGGATCAGAGTCTTTACCTTCCTCCTGCCCAGGATCAGAGTCTTTACCTTCCTCCTCCTGCCCAGGATCAGAGTCTTTACCCCCTTCCTCCTGCCCAGGATCAGAGTCTTTACCCTCCTCCTGCCCAGGATCAGAGCCTTTACACTCTACCTCCTGCCCAGGATCAGAGTCTTTACCTTCCTCCTGCCCAGGATCAGAGTCTTTACCTTCCTCCTGCCCAGGATCAGAGTCTTTACACCCTTCCTCCTGCCCAGGATCAGAGTCTTTACCCTCCTCCTCCTGCCCAGGATCAGAGTCTTTACCCTCCTCCTCCTGCCCAGGATCAGAGTCTTTACCCTCCTCCTCCTGCCCAGGATCAGAGTCTTTACACTCTACCTCCTGCCCAGGATCAGAGTCTTTACCTTCCTCCTGCCCAGGATCAGAGTCTTTACCTTCCTCCTGACCAGGATCAGAGTCTTTACCTTCCTCCTGACCAGGATCAGAGTCTTTACCCTCCTCCTCCTGCCCAGGATCAGAGTCTTTACCCTCCTCCTCCTGCCCAGGATCAGAGTCTTTACCCTCCTCCTCCTGCCCAGGATCAGAGTCTTTACACTCTACCTCCTGCCCAGGATCAGAGTCTTTACCTTCCTCCTGCCCAGGATCAGAGTCTTTACCCTCCTCCTCCTGCCCAGGATCAGAGTCTTTACCTTCCTCCTGCCCAGGATCAGAGTCTTTACCTTCCTCCTGCCCAGGATCAGAGTCTTTACCTTCCTCCTGCCCAGGGTCAGAGTCTTTACCTTCCTCCTCCTGCCCATGATCCGAGTCTTTACACTCTACCTCCTGCCCAGGATCAGAGTCTTTACCTTCCTCCTCCTGCCCATGATCCGAGTCTTTACCCCCCTCCTCCTGCCCAGGATCAGAGTTTCTACAAGGCACTATGGGGTCTGGGGGCGAGGGGCAGGGCGCCCCCCTCTGGCTGCCGTTCAGCAGTGCTGGACTGGGACCTGGACAGGTGGTGTTGGAGGCAGCGCTGAGACACAGGGAGTTTGTCTGAGCATCAGGGCCACTGCTGGTCTGCCCCAGCCCGGTACTGGACTTATGGGAGTTGGAGTTCAGGGGCTGCTGAGCATGGCCGTCGCTCTCAATATGGCCGCCGACGTCATCCTCCTCTCCTTCCTCCTTGTTGAGGTCAGGTGAAGAAGAGGAAGGGGAGGCTGCGGTGGAGTTTCTTCTGAGCACGTCACCCCCTTCACTGTTCTCCTTGACAGTCGTTAAGGGGGCGCAGGGGGAGGCGGGGATGACGGGCGCAGACGGGAGGTCATCCTTGGATCCATGCGACTCCCCAGAGCGGAAGCACCGTTTGGCCCGTTTGAGGAGCGGCGAAGCATCCCTCCCCACAGCACCCGACGTCTCCTTCCCCCTCCCTTCACAGTTCTCAGCCTTCTCCGAACCCCCAACCCCCTCTCTCTCTGAGCAGGACAGGACCCTCTTCCTGGGGCTTGCACATGTCTCCCCGTCCACTGAGGCGGCCTTGTGGTGGGCTACCTTTCCCTGGTGAACCCCAGGCTTCTCTGAGGCCCCGGCCTGGTTATCCTGTCTCTTCTTGGGAGAGCGTGGGGCCCTGCTGCCGGGGAGGGGTGACCCCTGACCCTCCTCCGGCTGGGCGATACTACGATTCCTGAGGGTTCGGCCACATAAGTTCTCGTCCAATCCATTGAGCCCGACCGATGACCTTGTGACGCGCGAGGAACGTGACGCGGCCATGCTACGGCGGGCGGTTACTGGCGTCTCATCGTGCTGCTCGCTCCTCTGCTACAGAATGGGGGCACCTGGGAGCATAGAGGAGACAGAGGTCATAAAGCTTCATAAGGGATCCATTAGTCTTTGCATCACTCATCTAGGGGCTTAAGTCCTAAAGGAAATTTACTTGAAAAGGGAATCAATCTTTTGTAAGAAAAACATGTTTTTATATCAACATAGAGGATAATGCATAACTACACCAGGTTCAGCGTTGGGAGATGCTATACTGACAGACTGACAGAGGGTGAATAAGGTTCAGCGTTGGGAGATGCTATACTGACAGACTGACAGAGGGTGAATAAGGTTCAGCGTTGGGAGATGCTATACTGACAGACTGACAGAGGGTGAATAAGGGTCAGCGTTGGGAGATGCTATACTGACAGAGGGTGAATAAGGGTCAGCGTTGGGAGATGCTATACTGACAGAGGGTGAATAAGGGTCAGCGTTGGGAGATGCTATACTGACAGACTGACAGAGGGTGAATAAGGTTCAGCGTTAGTAGATGCTATACTGACAGAGGGTGAATAAGGGTCAGCGTTGGGAGATGCTATACTGACAGACTGACAGAGGGTGAATAAGGGTCAGTGTTGGGAGATGCTATACTGACAGAGGGTGAATAAGGTTCAGCGTTGGGAGATGCTATACTGACAGAGGGTGAATAAGGGTCAGCGTTGGGAGATGCTATACTGACAGAGGGTGAATAAGGGTCAGCGTTGGGAGATGCTATACTGACAGAGGGTGAATAAGGGTCAGTGTTGGGAGATGCTATACTGACAGAGGGTGAATAAGGGTCAGTGTTGGGAGATGCTATACTGACAGAGGGCGTGGATGCTATAAGGGGTCAGCGTTGAGAGATGCTATACTGACAGAGGGTGAATAAGGGTCAGCGTTGGGAGATGCTATACTGACAGAGGGTGAATAAGGGTCAGCGATGGGAGATGCTATACTGACAGACTGACAGAGGGTGAATAAGGGTCAGCGATGGGAGATGCTATACTGACAGAGGGTGAATAAGGGTCAGCGTTGGGAGATGCTATACTGACAGAGGGTGAATAAGGGTCAGCGTTGGGAGATGCTATACTGACAGAGGGTGAATAAGGGTCAGCGTTGGGAGATGCTATACTGACAGAGGGTGAATAAGGGTCAGTGTTGGGAGATGCTATACTGACAGAGGGTGAATAAGGGTCAGCGTTGGGAGATGCTATACTGACAGAGGGTGAATAAGGGTCAGCGTTGAGAGATGCTATACTGACAGAGGGTGAATAAGGGTCAGCGTTGGGAGATGCTATACTGACAGAGGGTGAATAAGGGTCAGCGATGGGAGATGCTATACTGACAGAGGGTGAATAAGGGTCAGCGATGGGAGATGCTATACTGACAGAGGGTGAATAAGGGTCAGCGATGGGAGATGCTATACTGACAGAGGGTGAATAAGGGTCAGCGATGGGAGATGCTATACTGACAGAGGGTGAATAAGGGTCAGCGATGGGAGATGCTATACTGACAGAGGGTGAATAAGGGTCAGCGATGGGAGATGCTATACTGACAGAGGGTGAATAAGGGTCAGCGATGGGAGATGCTATACTGACAGAGGGTGAATAAGGGTCAGCGATGGGAGATGACAGACTGACAGAGGGTGAATAAGGGTCAGCGATGGGAGATGCTATACTGACAGAGGGTGAATAAGGGTCAGCGATGGGAGATGCTATACTGACAGAGGGTGAATAAGGGTCAGCGTTGGGAGATGCTATACTGACAGAGGGTGAATAAGGGTCAGCGTTGGGAGATGCTATACTGACAGAGGGTGAATAAGGGTCAGCGATGGGAGATGCTATACTGACAGAGGGTGAATAAGGGTCAGTGTTGGGAGATGCTATACTGACAGAGGGTGAATAAGGGTCAGCGTTGGGAGATGCTATACTGACAGAGGGTGAATAAGGGTCAGCGATGGGAGATGCTATAATGACAGAGGGTGAATAAGGGTCAGCGATGGGAGATGCTATACTGACAGAGGGTGAATAAGGGTCAGCGTTGGGAGATGCTATACTGACAGAGGGTGAATAAGGGTCAGCGATGGGAGATGCTATAATGACAGAGGGTGAATAAGGGTCAGCGATGGGAGATGCTATACTGACAGAGGGTGAATAAGGGTCAGCGATGGGAGATGCTATACTGACAGAGGGTGAATAAGGGTCAGCGATGGGAGATGTTATACTGACAGAGGGTGAATAAGGGTCAGCGTTGAGAGATGCTATACTGACAGAGGGTGAATAAGGGTCAGCGTTGGGAGATGCTATACTGTCAGAGGGTGAATAAGGGTCAGCGATGGGAGATGCTATACTGACAGAGGGTGAATAAGGGTCAGCGTTGGGAGATGCTATACTGACAGAGGGTGAATAAGGGTCAGCGTTGGGAGATGCTATACTGACAGAGGGTGAATAAGGGTCAGCGTTGGGAGATGCTATACTGACAGACTGACAGAGGGTGAATAAGGGTCAGCGATGGGAGATGCTATACTGACAGAGGGTGAATAAGGGTCAGCGATGGGAGATGCTATACTGACAGAGGGTGAATAAGGGTCAGTGTTGGGAGATGCTATACTGACAGAGGGTGAATAAGGGTCAGCGATGGGAGATGCTATACTGACAGAGGGTGAATAAGGGTCAGCGTTGGGAGATGCTATACTGACAGAGGGTGAATAAGGGTCAGCGTTGGGAGATGCTATACTGACAGACTGACAGAGGGTGAATAAGGGTCAGCGTTGGGAGATGCTATACTGACAGAGGGTGAATAAGGGTCAGCGTTGGGAGATGCTATACTGACAGACTGACAGAGGGTGAATAAGGGTCAGCGTTGGGAGATGCTATACTGACAGACTGACAGAGGGTGAATAAGGGTCAGTGTTGGGAGATGCTATACTGACAGAGGGTGAATAAGGGTCAGCGATGGGAGATGCTATACTGACAGAGGGTGAATAAGGGTCAGCGATGGGAGATGACAGACTGACAGAGGGTGAATAAGGGTCAGCGATGGGAGATGCTATACTGACAGAGGGTGAATAAGGGTCAGCGATGGGAGATGCTATACTGACAGAGGGTGAATAAGGGTCAGCGATGGGAGATGACAGACTGACAGAGGGTGAATAAGGGGTCAGCGATGGGAGATGCTATACTGACAGACTGACAGAGGGTGAATAAGGGTCAGCGATTGGGAGATGCTATACTGACAGAGGGTGAATAAGGGTCAGCGATGGGAGATGACAGACTGACAGAGGGTGAATAAGGGTCAGCGTTGGGAGATGCTATACTGACAGAAGGGTGAATAAGGGTCAGTGTTGGGAGATGCTATACTGACAGAGGGTGAATAAGGGTCAGCGATGGGAGATGCTATACTGACAGACTGACAGAGGGTGAATAAGGGTCAGCGTTGGGAGATGCTATACTGACAGAGGGTGAATAAGGGTCAGTGTTGGGAGATGCTATACTGACAGAGGGTGAATAAGGGTCAGCGATGGGAGATGCTATACTGACAGAGGGTGAATAAGGGTCAGCGTTGGGAGATGTTATACTGACAGAGGGTGAATAAGGGTCAGCGATGGGAGATGCTATACTGACAGAGGGTGAATAAGGGTCAGTGTTGGGAGATGCTATACTGACAGACTGACAGAGGGTGAATAAGGGTCAGCGTTGGGAGATGCTATACTGACAGAGGGTGAATAAGGGTCAGCGTTGGGAGATGCTATACTGACAGAGGGTGAATAAGGGTCAGCGTTGGGAGATGCTATACTGACAGAGGGTGAATAAGGGTCAGCGATGGGAGATGCTATACTGACAGAGGGTGAATAAGGGTCAGCGTTGGGAGATGCTATACTGACAGAGGGTGAATAAGGGTCAGCGTTGGGAGATGCTATACTGACAGAGGGTGAATAAGGGTCAGCGTTGGGAGATGCTATACTGACAGAGGGTGAATAAGGGTCAGCGTTGGGAGATGCTATACTGACAGAGGGTGAATAAGGGTCAGCGTGGGAGATGCTATACTGACAGAGGGTGAATAAGGGTCAGCGTTGGGAGATGCTATACTGACAGAGGGTGAATAAGGGTCAGCGTTGGGAGATGCTATACTGACAGAGGGTGAATAAGGGTCAGCGATGGGAGATGCTATACTGACAGACTGACAGAGGGTGAATAAGGGTCAGCTGATGGGAGATGCTATACTGACAGAGGGTGAATAAGGGTCAGCGATGGGAGATGCTATACTGACAGACTGACAGAGGGTGAATAAGGGTCAGCTGATGGGAGATGCTATACTGACAGAGGGTGAATAAGGGTCAGCGATGGGAGATGCTATACTGACAGAGGGTGAATAAGGGTCAGCGATGGGAGATGCTATACGACAGAGGGTGAATAAGGGTCAGCGATGGGAGATGCTATACTGACAGAGGGTGAATAAGGGTCAGCGATGGGAGATGCTATACTGACAGAGGGTGAATAAGGGTCAGCGATGGGAGATGCTATACTGACAGAGGGTGAATAAGGGTCAGCGATGGGAGATGCTATACTGACAGAGGGTGAATAAGGGTCAGCGATGGGAGATGCTATACTGACAGAGGGTGAATAAGGGTCAGCGATTGGGAGATGCTATACTGACAGAGGGTGAATAAGGGTCAGCGTTGGGAGATGCTATACTGACAGAGGGTGAATAAGGGTCAGCGATGGGAGATGCTATACTGACAGAGGGTGAATAAGGGTCAGCGTGGAGATGCTATACTGACAGAGGGTGAATAAGGGTCAGCGATGGGAGATGCTATACTGACAGAGGGTGAATAAGGGTCAGCGTTGGGAGATGCTATACTGACAGAGGGTGAATAAGGGTCAGCGATTGGGAGATGCTATACTGACAGAGGGTGAATAAGGGTCAGCGTTGGGAGATGCTATACTGACAGAGGGTGAATAAGGGTCAGCGATGGGAGATGCTATACTGACAGAGGGTGAATAAGGGTCAGCGTGGGAGATGCTATACTGACAGAGGGTGAATAAGGGTCAGCGATTGGGAGATGCTATACTGACAGAGGGTGAATAAGGGTCAGCTGTTGGGAGATGCTATACTGACAGAGGGTGAATAAGGGTCAGCGTTGGGAGATGCTATACTGACAGAGGGTGAATAAGGGTCAGCGTTGGGAGATGCTATACTGACAGAGGGTGAATAAGGGTCAGCGATGGGAGATGCTATACTGACAGAGGGTGAATAAGGGTCAGCGATGGGAGATGCTATACTGACAGAGGGTGAATAAGGGTCAGCGTTGGGAGATGCTATACTGACAGAGGGTGAATAAGGGTCAGCGATGGGAGATGCTATACTGACAGAGGGTGAATAAGGGTCAGTGTTGGGAGATGCTATACTGACAGAGGGTGAATAAGGGTCAGTGTTGGGAGATGCTATACTGACAGAGGGTGAATAAGGGTCAGCGATGGGAGATGCTATACTGACAGAGGGTGAATAAGGGTCAGCGATGGGAGATGCTATACTGACAGAGGGTGAATAAGGGTCAGCGTTGGGAGATGCTATACTGACAGAGGGTGAATAAGGGTCAGCGATGGGATGATGCTATACTGACAGAGGGTGAATAAGGGTCAGCGATGGGAGATGCTATACTGACAGAGGGTGAATAAGGGTCATACTGACAGAGGGTGAATAAGGGTCAGCGTTGGAGATGCTATACTGACAGAGGGTGAATAAGGGTCAGCGATTGGGAGATGCTATACTGACAGACTGACAGAGGGTGAATAAGGGTCAGCGATGGGAGATGCTATACTGACAGAGGGTGAATAAGGGTCAGCGTTGGGAGATGCTATACTGACAGAGGGTGAATAAGGGTCAGCGATGGGAGATGCTATACTGACAGAGGGTGAATAAGGGTCAGCTGTTGGGAGATGCTATACTGAACAGAGGGTGAATAAGGGTCAGCTGATTGGGAGATGCTATACTGACAGAGGGTGAATAAGGGTCAGCTGTTGGAGATGCTATACTGACAGAGGGTGAATAAGGGTCAGCGATGGGAGATGCTATACTGACAGAGGGTGAATAAGGGTCAGCGTTGGGAGATGCTATACTGACAGAGGGTGAATAAGGGTCAGCGATGGGAGATGCTATACTGACAGAGGGTGAATAAGGGTCAGCGCTGGGAGATGCTATACTGACAGAGGGTGAATAAGCGGTCAGTGATTGGGAGATGCTATACTGAACTGACAGAGGGTGAATAAGGGTCAGCGTTGGGAGATGCTATACTGACAGAGGGTGAATAAGGGTCAGCGTGGGAGATGCTATACTGACAGAGGGTGAATAAGGTCAGCGATGGGAGATGCTATACTGACAGAGGGTGAATAAGGGTCAGCGATGGGAGATGCTATACTGACAGAGGGTGAATAAGGGTCAGCGTTGGGAGATGCTATACTGACAGAGGGTGAATAAGGGTCAGTGTTGGGAGATGCTATACTGACAGAGGGTGAATAAGGGTCAGCGATGGGAGATGCTATACTGACAGAGGGTGAATAAGGGTCAGCGTTGGGAGATGCTATACTGACAGAGGGTGAATAAGGGTCAGTCGTTGGGAGATGCTATACTGACAGAGGGTGAATAAGGGTCAGCGTTGGGAAGATGCTATACTGACAGAGGGTGAATAAGGGTCAGCGTTGGGAGATGCTATACTGACAGAGGGTGAATAAGGGTCAGCGATGGGAGATGCTATACTGACAGAGGGTAATAAGGGTCAGCGTTGGGAGATGCTATACTGACAGACTGACCGAGGGTGAATAAGGGTCAGCTGTTGGGAGATGCTATACTGACAGAGGGTGAATAAGGGTCAGCGTTGGGAGATGCTATACTGACAGAGGGTGAATAAGGGTCAGCGATTGGGAGATGCTATACTGACAGAGGGTGAATAAGGGTCAGCGATGGAGATGCTATACTGACAGAGGGTGAATAAGGGTCAGTGTTGGGAGATGCTATACTGACAGAGGGTGAATAAGGGTCAGCGATGGGAGATGCCTATACTGACAGAGGGTGAATAAGGGTCAGCGATTGGGAGATGCTATACTGACAGAGGGTGAATAAGGGTCAGCGTTGGGAGATGCTATACTGACAGAGGTGAATAAGGGTCAGCGTGGGAGATGCTATACTGACAGAGGGTTGAATAAGGGTCAGCGATGGGAGATGCTATACTGACAGAGGGTGAATAAGGGTCAGCGTTGGGAGATGCTATACTGACAGAGGGTGAATAAGGGTCAGCGATGGGAGATGCTATACTGACAGAGGGTGAATAAGGGTCAGCGTGGGAGATGCTATACTGACAGAGGGTGAATAAGGGTCAGCGATGGGAGATGCTATACTGACAGAGGTGAATAAGGGTCAGCTGTTGGGAGATGATATACTGACAGAGGGTGAATAAGGGTCAGCGTTGGGAGATGCTATAACTGACAGAGGGTGAATAAGGGTCAGCGTTGGGAGATGCTATACTGACAGAGGTGAATAAGGGTCAGCGTTGGGAGATGCTTATACTGACAGAGGTGAATAAGCGGTCAGGTGAGCGATGCTATACTGACAGAGGGTGAATAAGGGCAGCGTTGGGGAGATGCTATACTGACAGAGGGTGAATAAGGGTCAGCGTGGGAGATGCTATACTGACAGAGGGTGAATAAGGGTCAGCGTTGGGAGATGCTATACTGACAGACTGACAGAGGTGAATAAGGGTCAGCGTTGGAGATGCTATACTGGACAGAGGGTGAATAAGGGTCAGCGTTGGGAGATGCTATACTGACAGAGGGTGAATAAGGTCAGGTGGGAGATGCTATACTGACACGAGGGTGAATAAGGGTCAGCGATGGAGATGCTATACTGACAGAGGGTGAATAAGGGTCAGCGTTGGGAGATGCTATACTGACAGAGGGTGAATAAGGGTCAGCGTGGGAGATGCTATACTGACAGAGGGGGAATAAGGGTCAGTGTTGGGAGATGCTATACTGACAGAGGGTGAATAAGGGTCAGCGTGGGAGATGCTATACTGACAGAGGGTGAATAAGGGTCAGCGTTGGGAGATGCTATACTGACAGAGGGTGAATAAGGGTCAGCGTTGGAGATGCTATAATGACAGAGGGTGATAAGGGTCAGCGTTGGGAGATGCTATACTGACAGAGGAGTGAATAAGGGTCAGCGTGGGAGATGCTATACTGACAGAGGGTGAATAAGGGTCAGCGTTGGGAGATGCTATACTGACAGAGGGTGAAAAGGGTCAGCGATGGAGATGCTATACTGATGACAGAGGTGAATAAGGGTCAGCGATGGGAGATGATACTGACAGAGGGTGAATAAGGGTCAGCGATGGAGATGCTATACTTGACAGAGGGTGAATAAGGGTCAGTGGGAGATGGGTTTTAACCAGGCTACAGTACTGGAGCTGAATACCTTGTGTTTATCGTCATAGTGGGGTTTAACCAGCTACAGTACTGGAGAATGAATACCATTCTTTTCTGTCATAGTGTGGTTTACCAGGCTACTGTACTGGAGCTTGAATCCTCTGTTTCTGTCATAGTGTGGTTTACCATGCAGGTACTGGAGCATGAAATACCTCATGTTTCTGTCATAGTGTGGCTTACCAGTCTACAGTACTGGAGCATGAATACCTCGGTTTCTGTCATAGTTGTTTAACCAGGCTTAACATACTGGAGCATGAATACCTTGTGTTTCCTGTCATAGTGGGGTTTAACCATGCTAAGTACTGGAGCATGAATACCTCGTGTCTGTCTAGTGGGGTTTAACCGGCTACAGTACTGGGCATAAATACCTTCTGTTTCTGTCTAGTGTGGTTTAACCAGGCTACCGTCTGTAGCATGAAATACCTTGTGTTTCTGTCATAGTGTTTTTTAACCAGTCTACAGTACTGGAGCATAAATACCTTCTTTTCTGTCATAGTGTGTTTAACCAGGCTACAGTACTGGACACGAATACCTGTGTTTTCTGTCATAGTGGGGTTTAACCAGTGCTAACGTACTGAGCATGAATACCTTGTGTTTCTGTCATAGTGGCGTTTAAAGCCAAGGCTACAGTACTGATAATGAATACCTTGTGTTTTCGGTCATAGTGGGGTTTAACCAGGCTACAGTACTGAGCTGAATACCTTCTTTTTCTGTCCTAGTGGGGTTTACCAGGCTACAGTAAATGGGAGAATTAATACCCTTGTGTTTCTTCAATAGTGGGGTCACCAGCTATACGGTACTTGGAGCATAATACCTTCTGTTTTCTGTCATAGTGTGGTTTAAACCAGGCTACAGTACTGTATCATGAATACCTTTTGTTTCTGTCATAGTGGGGTTTAACCAGGCTACAGTACTGGAGCATGAATACTTGTGTTTCTCATAAGTGTGGTTTTAACCCAGGCTATCATACTGGAAATGATACCTTGTGTTTCTTTCATAGTGTGTTAATCCAGCTAATACTGGAGCATGGATACCTTGTTTCTGTCATAGTGGCGTTTAAACCAGGCTACAGTAATGGGCATAAATACCTTCGGTTGCCTGTCATAGTGGGGTTTAACCAGGTCTACAGTAATGGAGCATAAATACCTTCTGTTTATGTCATAGTGGGTTTAACCCAGGCTACAGTACGGGAGCATGATAACCTTGTGTTTCTTTCATATTGGGTTTACCAGGCTACGTACTGGGAGCATTAATACCTCTGTGTTTTCTGTCCTAGTGGGTTTAACCAGCTACAGTACTGAGCATGAATATCTTGTGTTTCTGTCATAGTGGGGTTTAACCAGGCTACATTACTGTAGCTGAAATACCTATGCATGAAATCATCACCACGTGGGGTTTAACATGCTACGTACTGTAGCCTGGTTAAACCCCACTATGACAGAAACAGAAGGTATTCTATGCTCCAGTACTGTAGCCTGGTTAAACCCAACTATGACCAGAAACACAAGGTATTCATGCTCCAGTACTGTAGCCTGGTTAAACCCCACTATGACAGAAACACAAGATTCATGCTCCGTACTGTAGCCTGGTTAAACCCCACTATGACAGAAACACAAGGTATTCATGCCTCAGTTACTGTAGCCTGTTAAACCCCACTATGACAGAAACACAAGGTATTCATGCTCCAGTACTGTAGCCTGGTTAAACCCCACTATGACATAAACAGAAGGTATTTATGCTCCATTACTGTAGCCTGGTTAAACCCCACTATGACAGAAACAGAAGGTATTTATGCTCCATTACTGTAGCCTGGTTAAACGCCACTATGACAGAAACACAAGGTATTCATGCTCCAGTTACTGTAGCCTGGTTAAACCACACTATGACAGAAACACAAGGTATTCATTCTCCAGTACTGTAGCCTGGTTAAACCACCTATGACAGAAACACAAGGTATTCATGCTCCAGTACTGTACCTGGTTAAAACCCACTATGACAGAAAACAAGGTATTCATGCTCCAGTACTGTAGCCTGGTTAAACCCACTATGACAGAAACAGAGGTATTCATGCTCCAGTACCGTGCCTGGTTGACCCCACTATGACAGAAACACAAGGTATTCATTCTCCATACTGTAGCCTGGTTAAACCCCACTATGACAGAAACAGAAGGTATTCATGCTCCAGTACTGTACCTGGTAAACCCCACTAGACAGAAACACAAGGTATTCATTCTCCAGTACGTAGCCTGGTAAACGCCACTATGACAGAAACACAAGGTATTCAGCTCCAGTACTGTAGCCTGGTTAACCCCACTATGACAGAAACACAAGGTATTCATGCTCCATTACTGTAGCCTGGTTAAACCACTATGACAGAAACAGAAGGTATTTATGCTCCAGTACTGTAGCCTGGTTAAACCACACTATGACAGAAACACAAGGTATTTTGCTCCAGTACTGTAGCCTGGTTAAACCACACTATGACAGAAACAGAAGGTATTTATGCTCCAGTACTGTAGCCTGGTTAAACCCCACTATGACAGAAACATAGGTATTCATGCTCCAGTACTGTAGCCTGGTTAAACCCCACTATGACAGAAACACAAGGTATTCATGCTCCAGTACTGTACCTGTTAAACCACCACTATGACAGAAACATGAGGTATTCATGCTCCAGTACTGTAGCCTGGTTAAACCACACTATGACAGAAACATGAGGTATTCATGCTCCATACCGTAGCCTGGTTAACCACACTATGACAGAAACATGAGGTATTCATGCTCCAGTACGTAGCCTGGTTAACCACACTATACAGAAACAGAAGGTATTCATTCTCCAGTACTGTAGCCTGGTTAAACCCCACTATGACAGAAACACAAGGTATTCATGCTCCAGTACTGTAGCCTGTTAAACCCACTATGACAGAACACAAGGTATTCATGCTCCATTACTGTAGCCTGGTTAAACCCCACTATGACGAAACACAAGGTATTCATTCTCCAGTACTGTAGCCTGGTTAAACCCACATATGCAAAACACAAGGTATTCATTATCCAGTACTGTACCTGGTTAAACGCCACTATGACAGAAACACAAGGTATTCATGGCTCCAGTACTGAGCCTGGTTAAACGCCACTATGACAGAAACACAAGTATTCATGCTCCAGTACTGTAGCCTGGTTAAACCCCCACTATGACAGAAACACAAGGTATTCATGCTCCAGTACTGTAGCCTGGTTAAACCCCACTATGACAGAAACACAAGGTATTCATGCTCCAGTACTGTAGCCTGGTTAACCCCACTATGACAGAAACACAAGGTATTCATTCTCCTACTGTAGCCTGGTTAAACCACACTATGACAGAAACACAAGGTATTCATGCTCCAGTACTGTAGCCTGGTTAAACCACACTATGACAGAAACAGAAGGTATCATTCTCCATTACTGTAGCCTGGTTAAACCCCACTATGACAGAAACACAAGGTATTCATTCTCCAGTACTGTAGCCTGGTTAAACCCTATGACAGAAACACAAGGTATTCATTCTCCAGTACTGTAGCCTGGTTAAACCACACTATGACAGAAACACAAGGTATTCATTCTCCAGTACTGTAGCCTGTTAAACCACACTATGACAGACACACAGGTATTCATTCTCCAGTACTGTAGCCTGTTAAACCACACTATGACAGAAACACAAGGTTTCATTCTCCAGTACTGTAGCCTGGTTAAACCACACTATGACAGAAACACAAGGTATTCATCTCCAGTACTGTAGCCTGTTAAACCACACTATGACAGAAACAGAAGGTATTCATTCTCAGTACTGTAGCCTGGTTGAACCCCACTATGACAGAAACAGAAGTATTCATGCTCCAGTACTGTACCGTGGTTAAACCACACTATGACAGAAACGAAGGTATTCATTCTCCAGTACTGTAGCCTGGTTAAACCCCACTATGACAGAAACAGAAGGTATTTATGCTCCAGTACTGTAGCCTGGTTAAACCCCACTATGACAGAAACACAAGGTATTCATGCTCCAGTACTGTAGCCTGGTTAAACCCACTATGACAGAAACACAAGATATTCATGCTCCAGTACTGTAGCCTGTAAACCCAACTTGACAGAAACACAAGGTATTCATGCTCCAGTACTGTAGCTGGTTAAACCCACTATGACAGAAACAAAGTATTCTCTCAGTGCTGTAGCCTGGTTAAACCCCACTATGACAGAAACAGAAGGTATTTATGCTCCATTACTGTAGCCTGGTTAAACCCCACTATGACAGAAACAGAAGTATTTATGCTCCAGTACTGTAGCCTGGTTAAACCCCACTATGACAGAAACACAAGGTATTCATGCTCCAGTACTGTAGCCTGGTTAAACCACACTATGACAGAAACATGGTATTTATGCTCCATTACTGTAGCCTGGTTAAACCACACTTGACAGAAACAGAAGGTATTTATGCTCCATTACTGTAGCCTGGTTAAACGCCACTATGACAGAACACCAAGGTATTCATGCTCCCAGTACTGTAGCCTGGTTAAACCACACTATGACAGAAACACACAGGATTCATTCTCCAGTACTGTAGCTGGTTAAACCACACTATGACAGAAACACAAGGTATTCATGCTCCAGTTACTGTACCTGGTAAACCCCACTATGACAGAAACACAAGGTATTCATGCTCCATAACTGTAGCTGTTTTAAACCACACTATGACAGAAACGAAGGTATTCATGCTCCAGTACCGTAGCCTGGTTGAACCCACTATGACAGAAACACAAGGTATTCATTCTCCATTACTGTAGCCTGGTTAAACCCACTATGACAGAAACAGAAGGTATGCATGCTCCCGTACTGTAGCCTGGTTAAACCCCACTATGACAGAAACACAAGGTATTCATTCTCCAGTACTGTAGCCTGGTTAACGCCACTATGACAGAAACACAAGGTATTCAGCTCCAGTACTGTAGCCTGGTTAAACCCCATATGACAGAAACACAAGGTATCATGCTCCAGTACTGTAGCCTGGTTAAACCACACTATGACAGAAACAGAAGGTATTTAGCTCCAGTACTGTAGCCTGGTTAAACCCCACTATGACAGAAACTGAGGTATTCATGCTCCAGTACTGTAGCCTGGTTAAACCCACTATGACAGAAACAAAGGTATTCATGCTCCAGTACTGTGCCTGGTTAACCCCACTATGACAGAAACATGAGGTATTCATCTCCAGTACTGTAGCCTGGTTAAACCACACTATGACAGAAACATGAGGTATTCATGCTCCAGTACGTAGCCTGGTAAAACCACACTATGACAGAAACATGAGGTATTCATCTCCGTACGTAGCCTGGTTAAACCACTATGACAAAACGAAGGTATTCATTCTCCAGTACTGTAGCCTGGTTAAAACCCACTATGACAGAAACACAAGGTATTCATGCTCCAGTACGTAGCCTGGTTAAACCCACATATGACAGAAACACAGGTATTCATGCTCCATTACTGTAGCCTGGTTAAACCCCACTATGACAGAAAACACAAGGTATTCATGTCTCCAGTACTGTAGCCTGGTTAAACCCCACTATGACAGAACACAGGTATTCATTCTCCAGTACTGTAGCCTGGTTAACCCACTATGACAGAAACACAAGGTATTCATGCTCAGTACTGTGCCTGGTTAAACGCCACTATGACAGAACACAAGGTATTCATGCTCCAGTACTGTAGCCTGGTTAAACCCCACTATGACAGAAACACAAGGTATTCATGCTCCAGTACTGAGCCTGGTTAAACCCACTATGACAGAAACACAAGGTATTCTGCTCCAGTACTGTAGCCTGGTTAAACCACACTATGACAGAAACACAAGGTATTCATTCTCCAGTACTGTAGCCTGGTTAAACCACACTATGACAGAAACACAAGGTATTCATGCTCCAGTACTGTAGCCTGGTTAAACCCACTATGACAGAAAACAAGGTATTCATTCTCCAGTACTGTAGCCTGGTTAAACCACCTATGACAGAAACACAAGGTATTCATTCTCCAGTACTGTAGCCTGTTTAAACCCCACTATGACAGAAACACAGGTATTCATTCTCCAGTACTGTAGCCTGGTTAACCACACTATGACAGAACACAAGGTATTCATTCTCCAGTACTGTAGCCTGGTTAAACCACACTATGACAGAAAACACAAGGTATTCATCCTCCAGTACTGTAGCCTGGTTAAACCACACTATGACAGAAACACAAGGTATTCATTCTCCATACTGAGCCTGGTTACACACCACTATGACAGAAACACAAGGTATTCATTCTCCAGTACTGTAGCCGTTGTAAACCACACTATGACAGAAACGAAGGTATTCATTCTCCAGTACTGTAGCCTGGTTAACCCACTATGACAGAAACAGAGGTATTCATCTCCAGTACTGTAGCCTGGTTAAACCACACTATGACAGAAACAAAGGTATTCATTCTCCAGTACTGTAGCCTGGTTAAACCCCACTATGACAGAAACAGAAGGTATTTATGCTCCAGTACTGTAGCCTGGTTAACCCCACTATGACAGAAAACACAAGGTATTCAGCTCCAGTACTGTAGCCTGGTTAAACCCCACTATGACAGAAACACAAGATATTCATGCTCCAGTACGTAGCCTGGTTAAACCCCACTATGACGAAACAAGGTACCATGCTCCAGTACTGTAGCCTGGTTAAACCCCACTATGACAGAAACACAAGGTATTCATGCTCAGTGCTGTAGCCTGGTTAAAACCCACTATGACAGAAACAGAAGGTATTTATGCTCCATTACTGTAGCCTGGTTAAACCCCACTATGACAGAAACAAAGGTATTTATGCTCCAGTACTGTACCTGGTTAAACCCCACTATGACAGAAACAGAAGGTATTCATTCTCCAGTACTGTAGCCTGGTTAAACGCCACTATGACAGAAACACAAGGTATTCATGCTCCAGTACTGTAGCCTGGTTAAACGCCACTATACAGAAACACAAGTATTCATGCTCCAGTACTGTAGCCTGGTTAAACCCCACTATGACAGAAACACAAGGTATTCATGCTCCATACTGTAGCCTGGTTAAACCCCACTATGACAGAAACACAAGGTATTCATGCTCCAGTACTGTACCTGGTTAAACCACACTATGACAGAAACACGGTATTCATTCTCCAGTACTGTAGCCTGGTTAAACCACACTATGACAGAAACACAAGGTATTCATGCTCCAGTACTGTAGCCTGGTTAAACCACACTATGACAGAAACAGAAGGTATTCTTCTCATTACTGTAGCCTGGTTAAACCCCCCTATGACAGAACACAAGGATTCATTCTCCAGTACTGTAGCCTGGTTAAACCCACTATGACAGAAAACACAAGGTTCATTCTCCAGTACTGTAGCCTGGTTAAACCACACTTGACAGAAACACAAGGTATTCATTCTCCAGTACTGTAGCCTGGTTAAACCACACTATGACAGAAACACAAGTATTCATTCTCCAGTACTGTAGCCTGGTTAAACCACACTATGACAGAAACACAAGGTATTCATTCTCCAGTACTGTAGCTGGTTAAACCACACTATGACAGAAACACAAGGTATTCATCTCCAGTACTGAAGCATGGTTTAAACCACACTATGACAGAAACAGAAGGTATTCATTCTCCAGTATGTAGCCTGGTTGACCCCACTATGACAGAAACAAAGGTATTCATGCTCCAGTACTGTAGCCGGGTTAAACCACACTATGACAGAAACAGAAGGTATTCATTCTCCAGTACTGTAGCCTGGTTAAACCCCACTATGACAGAACAAGAAGGTATTTACATGCTCAGTACTGTAGCTGGTTAAACCCCACTATGACAGAACACAAGGTATTCATGCTCAGTACTGTAGCCTGGTTAAACCCCACTATGACAGAAACACAAGATATTCATGCTCCAGTACTGTAGCCTGGTTAAACCCCATATGAGAACACAAGGTATTCATGCTCCAGTACTGTAGCCGGTTAAACCCCACTATGACAGAAACACAAGGTATCATGCTCCAGTCTGTAGCCTGGTTAAACCCCACTATGACAGAAACAGAAGGTATTTATCTCCATTACTGTAGCCTGTTAAACCCACTATGACAGAAACAGAAGGTATTATGCTCCAGTACTGTAGCCTGGTTTAAACCCCACTATGACAGAAACACAAGGTATTCATGCTCCAGTACTGTAGCCTGGTTAACCACACTATACAGAAACTGAGGTATTTATGCTCCATTTCTGTAGCCTGGTTAACCACACTATGACAGAAACAGAAGGTATTTAATGCTCCATTACTGTAGCTGGTTAAACCCACTATGACAGAAACACAAGGTATTCATGCTCCAGTACTGTAGCCTGTTAACCACACTATGACAGAAACACAAGGTATTCATTCTCCAGTACTGTAGCCTGGTTAAACCACACTATGACAGAAACACAAGGTATTCATGCTCCAGTACTGTAGCCTGGTTAAACCCCACTATGACAGAAACACAAGGTATTCATCTCCAGTACTGTAGCCTGGTTAAACCACACTATGCAGAAAACAGAAGGTATTCATGCTCAGTACCGTAGCCTGTTGAACCCCACTATGACAGAAACACAAGGTATTCATTCTCCATTACTGTAGCCTGGTTAAACCCCACTATGACGAACAGAAGGTATGCATGCTCCAGTACTGTAGCCTGGTTAAACCCCACTATGACAGAAACACAAGGTATTCATTCTCCAGTACTGTAGCCTGGTTAAACGCCACTATGACAGAAACACAAGGTATTCATGCTCCAGTACTGTAGCCTGGTTAAACCCCACTATGACAGAAACACAAGTATGCATGCTCCAGTACTGTAGCCTGGTTAAACCACACTATGACAGAAACAGAAGGTATTTATGCTCCAGTACTGTAGCCTGGTTTAAACCCCACTATGACAGAAACATGAGTATTCATGCTCCAGTACTGTAGCCTGGTTAAACCCCACTAGGACAGAAACACAAGGTATTCATCTCCAGTACTGTAGCCGGTTAAACCACACTATGACAGAAACGAGGGTATTCATGCTCCAGTACTGAGCCTGGTTAACCACACTATGACACGAAACATGAGGTATTCATGCTCCGATACTGTGGATTAAACCACACTATACAGAAACATGAGGTATTCATGCTCCGTACCGTAGCCTGGTTACCCACACTATGACAGAAACAGAAGGTATTCATTCTCCAGTACTGTAGCCTGGTTAAACCCCACTATGACAGAAACACAAGGTATTCATGCTCCAGTACTGTAGCCTGGTTAAACCCCACTATGACAGAACACAAGGTATTCATCCCATTACTGTAGCCTGGTTAAACCCCACTATGACAAAACACAAGGTATTCATTCTCCAGTACTGTAGCCTGGTTAAACCCCACTATGACAGAAACACAAGTTATTCATTCTCCAGTACTGTAGCCTGGTTAAACCCACTATGACAGAAACACAGGTATTCATGCTCCAGTACTGTAGCCTGGTTAACGCCACTATGACAGAAACACAATTATTCATGCTCCAGTACTGTAGCCTGGTTAAACCCCACTATGACAGAAACACAAGGTATTCATGCTCCAGTACTGTAGCCTGGTTAAACCCACTATGACAGAAACACAAGGTATTCATGCTCCAGTACTGTAGCCTGGTTAAACCACACTATGACAGAAACACAAGGTATTCATTCTCCAGTACTGTACCTGGTTAAACCACACATGACAGAAACACAAGGTATTCATGCTCCAGTACTGTAGCCTGGTTAAACCACACTATGACAGAAAACGAAGGTATTCATTCTCCAGTACTGTAGCCTGGTTAAACCCCACTATGACAGAAACACAAGGTATTCATTCTCCAGTATGTAGCCTGGTTAAACCCACTATGACAGAACACACAGGTATTCATTCTCCAGTACTGTAGCCTGGTTAAACCACACTATGACAAGAAACACAAGGTATTCATTCTCCAGTACTGTAGCCTGGTTAAACCACACTATGACAGAACACAAGGTATTCATTCTCCAGTACTGTGCCTGGTTAAACCACAACTATGACAGAAACACAAGGTATTCATTCTCCAGTACTGTAGCCTGGTTAAACCACACTATGACAGAAACACAAGGTATTCATTCTCCAGTACTGTAGCCTGGTTAAACCACACTAGACAGAAACAGAAGGTATTCATTCTCCAGTACTGTAGCCTGGTTGAACCCCACTATGACAGAAACAGAAGGTATTCATGCTCCAGTACTGTAGCCTGGTTAAACCACACTATGACAGAAACAGAAGGTATTCATTCTCCAGTACTGTAGCCTGGTTAAACCCCACTATGACAGAAACAGAAGGTATTTTGCTCCAGTACTGTAGCCTGGTTAAACCCCACTATGACGAAACACAAGGTATTTCATGCTCCAGTACTGTAGCCTGGTTAACCCCACTATGACAGACAAAAGATATCATGCTCCAGTACTGTAGCCTGGTTAAACCCCACTATACAGAACAACAAGGTATTCATGCTCCAGTACTGTAGCCTGGTAAACCCCACTATGACAGAAACACAAGGTATTCATGCTCCAGTGCTGTAGCCTGGTTAAACCCCACTATGACAGAAACAAAGGTTTTATGCTCCATTACTGTAGCCTGGTTAACCCCACTATGACAGAAACAGAAGGTATTTATGCTCCAGTACTGGTAGCCTGGTTAAACCCCACATGACAGAAACACAAGGTATTCATGCTCCGTACTTACCTGGTTAAACCACCACTATGACAGACATGAGGTATTTATGCTCCATTACGTAGCCTGGTTAACCACCTATGACAGAAACAGAAGGTATTTATCTCCATTACTGTAGCCTGGTTAAACGCCACTATGACAGAAACACAGTATTCATTCTCCAGTACTGTAGCCTGTTAAACCACACTATGAAGAAACATGAGGTATTCATGCTCCAGTACTGTAGCCTGGTTAAACCCCACTAGACAGAAACAAAGGTATTCATTCTCCAGTACTGTAGCCTGGTTAAACCCCACTTGACAGAAACAGAAGGTATTCATTCTCCAGTACTGTAGCCTGTGTTAAACCACCATGACAGAAACACAAGGTATTCATTCTCCAGTACTGTAGCCTGGTTAAACCCCACTATGACGAAACAGAAGGTATTCATGCTCCGTACTGTAGCCTGGTTAAACCCCACTATGACAGAAACAGAAGGTATTCATGCTCCAGTACTGTAGCCTGGTTGAACCCCACTTGACAAAACACAAGGTATTCATTCTCCAGTACGTGCCTGGTTAAACCACACTATGACAGAAACACAAGGTATTCATGCTCCAGTACTGTAGCCTGGTTAACCCCACTATGACAGAAACACAAGGTATCATCTCCAGTACTGTAGCCTGGTAAACCACACTATGACAGAAACAGAGAGTATTCATGCTCCAGTACCGTAGCCTGGTTAACCCCACTATGACAGAAATACAAGGTATTCATTCTCCATTACTGTAGCCTGGTTAACCCCACTATGACAGAAACAGAAGGTATGCATGCTCCAGTACTGTAGCCTGGTTAACCCCACTATGACAGAAACACAAGGTATTCATTCTCCAGTACTGTAGCCTGGTTAAACGCCACTATGACAGAAAACACAGGTATTCATGCTCCAGTACTGTACCTGGTTAACCCCCACTATGACAGAAACACAAGGTATTCATGCTCCATACTGTAGCCTGGTTAAACCACACTATGACAGAAACAAGGTATTATTATGCTCCAGTACTGTAGCCTGGTTAAACCACACTATGACAGAAACACAAGGTATTTATGCTCCAGTACTGTAGCCTGGTTACCCACTATACAGAAACAGAAGTATTATGCTCCAGTACTGTGCCTGGTTAACCCCACATGACAGAAAACATGAGGTATTCATGCTCCAGTACTGTAGCCTGGTTAAACCCAACTATGACAGAAAACAAGGTATTCATGCTCCAGTACTGTAGCCTGGTTAAACCACACTATGACAGAAACATGAGGTATTGCTCCGTACTGTAGCCTGGTTTAAACCAACTATGACAGAAACATGAGTATTTCATGCTCCAGTACCGTAGCCTGGTTAAACCACACATGACAGAAACATGAGGTATTCTGCTCCAGTACCGTAGCCTGGTTAAACCACACTATGACAGAAACAGAAGGTATTCATTCTCAGTACTGTAGCCTGGTTAACCCCACTATGACAGAAACACAAGTATTCATGCTCCAGTACTGTAGCCTGGTTAAACCCCACTATGACAGAAACAAGGTATTCATGCTCCATTACTTGTAGCCTGGTTAAACCCCATATGACAGAAACACAAGGTATTCATTCTCCAGTACTGTAGCCTGGTTAAACCCCACTATGACAGAAACACAAGGTATTCATTCTCCAGTACTGTAGCCTGGTTAAACCACTATGACAGAAACACAAGGTATTCATGCTCCAGTACTGTAGCCTGGTTAAACGCCACTATGACAGAAACACAAGGTATTCATGCTCATACTGTAGCCTGGTTAAACCCCTATGACAGAAACACAAGGTATTCATGCTCCAGTACTGTAGCCTGGTTAAACCCCACTATGACAGAAACAAGGTATTCATGCTCCAGTACTGTAGCCTGGTTAAACCACACTATGACAGAAACACAAGGTATTCATTCTCCAGTACTGTAGCCTGGTTAAACCACACTATGACAGAAACACAAGGTATTCATGCTCCATACTGTACCTGGTTAAACCACACTATGACAGAAACAGAAGGTATTCATTCTCCAGTCTGTTAGCCTGTTAAACCCCACTATGACAGAAACACAAGGTATTATTCTCCAGTACTTATGCCTGGTTAAACCCCACTATGACAGAAACACAAGGTATTCATTCTCCAGTACTGTAGCCTGGTTAAACCACACTATGACAGAAACACAAGGTATTCATTCTCCAGTACTGTAGCCTGGTTAAACCACACTATGACAGAAACACAAGGTATTCATTCTCCAGTTACTGTAGCCTGGTTAAACCACACTATGACAGAAACACAAGGTATTCATCTCCAGTACTGTAGCCTGGTTAAACCACACTATACAGAAACAAGGTATTCATTCTCCAGTACTGTAGCCTGGTTAAACCACACTATGACAGAAACAGAAGGTATTCATCTCCAGTACTGTAGCCTGGTTGAACCCCACATGACAGAAACATAAGGTATTCATGCTCCAGTACTGTAGCCTGGTTAAACCACACTATGACAGAAACAGAAGGTATCATTCTCCAGTACTGTAGCCTGGTTAAACCCCACTATGACAGAAACAAAGGTATTTATGCTCCAGTACTGTAGCCTGGTTAAACCCCACTAGACAGAAACACAAGGTATTCATGCTCCAGTACTGTAGCCTGGTTAAACCCCACTATGACAGAAACACAAGATATTCTTGCTCCAGTACTGTAGCCTGGTTAAACCCCACTATGACAGAAACACAAGGTATTCTGCTCCAGTACTGTAGCCTGGTTAACCCCACTATGACAGAAAACAAGTATTCATGCTCCAGTGCTGTAGCCTGGTTAAACCCCACTATGACAGAAACAGAAGGTATTTATGCTCCATTACTGTAGCCTGGTTAAACCCCACTATGACAGAACAGAAGGTATTTATGCCTCCAGTACTGTAGCCTGGTTAAACCCCTATGACAGAACACACAGGTATTCATGCTCCAGTACTGTAGCTGGTTAAACCACACTATGACAGAAACATGAGGTTTTATGCTCCATTACTGTAGCCTGGTTAAACCACACTATGACAGAAACAGAAGGTATTTATGCTCCATTACTGTAGCCTGTTAAACGCCACTATGACAGAAACACAAGGTATTCATTCTCCAGTACTGTAGCCTGGTTAAACCACACTATGACAGAAACATGAGGTATTCATGCTCCAGTACTGTAGCCTGGTTAAACCCCACTATGACAGAAACAGAAGGTATTCATTCTCAGTACTGTAGCCTGGTTAAACCCCACTATGACAGAAACAGAAGGTATTCATTCTCCAGTACTGTAGCCTGGTTAAACCACACTATGACAGAAACACAAGGTATTCATTCTCCAGTACTGTAGCTGGTTAAACCCCACTATGACAGAAACAGAAGGTATCATGCTCCAGTACTGTAGCCTGGTTAAACCCCACTATGACAGAACAGAAGGTATTCATGCTCCAGTACTGTAGCCTGGTTGAACCCCACTTGACAGAAACACAAGGTATTCATTCTCCAGTACTGTAGCCTGGTTAAACCCACTATGACAGAAACACAAGGTATTCATGCTCCAGTACTGTAGCCTGGTTAAACCACACTATGACAGAAACAGAAGGTAGTCATCTCCAGTACGGTAGCCTGGTTAACCACACTATGACAGAACACAAGGTATTCATGCTCCAGTACTGTAGCCTGGTTTAAACCCCACTATGACAGAAACAGAAGGTATTATTATTTATTAAAGCTATAATATTCTCTGGGAAGAAGCCTGACACACCTTGGCCTTTGGTCAGATTCATGTAGTTTATGCTATATGAAAATCTATTATTATTCTGAACAAATAATCACTACACAGGTCCAGTTTACTGTATATTGATGATCCATTCACTACATGACCAAAACTATGTGGACACCTGCTCGTCCAACATTTTATTCCAAATCATATCATGGGCATTAATATAAGTTGGTCCCCCTTTGCTGCTATAACAGCCTCCACTCTTCGGGAAGGCTTTCTACTAGATTGTGAACATTGCTGCAGGGATTGCATCCATTCAGCCACAAGAGCATTAGTGAGGTCGGGCACTGATGTTGGGCGATTAGGCCTAGCTCATAGTCTACATCCCAATTCATCCCAAAGGTGTTCGATGGGGTGAGGTCAGGGCTCTGTGCAGGCTGGTGAAGTTCTTCCAACTGATCTCGACAAACCATTTCTATTTGGACCGGACTTGTGCATGGGGCATTGTCTTGCTGACACAGGAAACGGCCTTCCCCAAACTGTTGCCACAAAGTTGGAAGCACCGAATCGTCTAGAAGGTCATTGTATGCTGTCGCGTTAGATTCCCTTCACTGGAACTAAGGGGCCTAACTTAACCATGAAAAAAGCCCCAGACATTATCCCTCATCCACCAAACTTTACAGTTGGCTCTATGCATTCGGGCAGGTAGCTTTCTCCTGGCATCCGACAACCCAGATTTGTCCGTCGGACTGCCAGTTGGTGAAGGTGATTCATCACTCCAGAGAACGTGTTTCCACTGCTCAAGATTCCAATGTCGGCGAGCTTTACACCCCCCAGCCGAGCCTTGGCATTGGCATGGTGATCTTAGGCTTGTGTGCGGCAGCTCGGCATGAGCTAGGAGAGACTAACTGCATCACTTATTTTTTTATAAGAAACATTAATGTGTTGAAAATCCCAAATTGTTTTGCATAGTCAACTGACACATAGCTCTGACACTTGATTTGATTTGACACACACACTTACCCCACCATGTCACAAGGGTCTTTTCACAGTCCCCAATCCAGAACAAATTCAAGAAAGCATACTATTATATGAGCCATTATTGCATGGAACTTCGTTCCATCTTATATTGCTCAAATAACAGGCAAACCTGTTTCAAAAAACAGATAAAGCAACACCTCACGGCACAACACTCTCCACTATTTGACCTAGAAGTTTGTGTGTATGCATTGATATGTAGGCTACATGTGCCTTTAAAACAATGAAAGTGATGTAGTTCTTTCCTTGAGCTGTCTTGTCTTTTAATGTCTGTATTATGTCATTCTGTATATGTTTTCATGTTCTGTATGGCCCAAAAAAAAAGAGAAAGTAAAGTGTGCACAGGAGAGAGCAATAATGAAGGGGGG